>NC_139218.1:240509026-240641526 GCF_055691185.1 Crinia signifera
TGGGATTTTGCAGCTCAGATTCTGGTGGAATGAATGGTGGGTGCTATGTTGCACCAATACAGTGGAACCCCCCCACAAGTCACCCCATTTTGCAAACTACACCCTTCAGGGAATTCATCAAGGGGTATAGTGTACATTGCAAACCCCCAGGGGTTTCACCAATTTTGATACAACTGAGCTGTGAAAATGAAATTTTTTTTTTTTTTATTTTCACTGCCCAGTTGTACCACAATTGGTGAAACCCCTGGGGGTTTGAAATGTACACTATACCCCTAGATGAATTCCCTGAAGGGTGTAGTTTGCAAAATGGGGTCACTTGTGGGGGGGTTCCTAACTTTTAGCATCTTATGGTGCCTAGAAACCTACATGGTGCCTAAAAAGTAATCTCATAAAAAGGAGGCTCCAAAATCAAGTAGGTGCTCCTTCTATTATGAAGCCTGTGGTTTGGTCACCGTGCACACTAGGGCCACATATAGGATATTTATGAAAACCAAAGAATTGGGGGAATCAATTTTTAGTCACATTTCTCTAGTAAAATCTACTGTATTCGTTAGAAAAATGTATTAAAATTGAAACTCTGCAAAAAAAATGAAATTTTGAAATTTCACCTACACTTTGTTTTAATTCCTGTGAAACACCTAAAGGGTTAACAAACTTCCAAAATGCTGTTTTGAATACTGTGAGGGGTGCAGTTTTTGAAATGGCATCATTTATGGGGGTGTCTCACATACAAGTCCCTCAAAGTCACATCAGAACTGAACTGGTCCCTAAAAAAATCAGTGTTTGAAATTTTCTTGAAAATTTGAGAATTTGCTATTCATATTGTAAGCCTCCTAGTGTCCAAAAAAATTAAAAGGAAGTTGAAATAATGATGGAAATATAAAGTAGACATATGGTCTATGTTAGTTATTAACTATTTTGAGTGGTATGATTATTTGTCTCACAAGCAGAAAATTTAACATTTTGCAAATCGCTAAATTTTCCATTTTTTCACGACATTTTGGTATTTTTCACAAAAAAACACAGACTGTATCGACCCAAATTTACCACTAATTTGAAGTACAATGTGTCACGAAAAAACAATCTCAAAATCACTGGGATAAGTAAAAGCAAAAAAAAGTTATCCCCACTTAAGTGAGAGATGTCAGATTTGAAAAAAATGGCTCTGTCAGGAACGCCAAAACTAGCTCTGTCAGGAAGGGGATAATATATATATTATTATTATTATTTTAGTAAAAAGAAATAGGTAGCATAATGTGGATTGCATTGCGGCATCACAATTTATTTATTAAGAACTTTGACTCCCTGGATGGTTAACCTCAGCAAAATGCTTCAAATCTACAAGATATTTAAACTCCAAACGTCTGAAGCAATATAAGACAATGACCTATATGTTAGCAACACTGAGAACAACAGAATCACTATATCAATATTGGATAAGCCCTGTGATTAATTTATGACAACATAAAAGATATTTATGGCTTTGAACCTGGCAGGCAAGTGCACCGGAATGTCAGTAGGAGGGAGTTCTTTTACCCTCCAGTTCTGGCATGAAAGCAGTCTGCATTTTAAACTGAACAGTGAGCTGCTTTTATAACAGCGTGATGTGGGGCAGAGATAAGGAACAGTATACTATCATTTCTTCCATTCAGGAAAAGGTATTTTATGCATTAAGCTCTAGCACATGCTTTTTAGACACATCAGGTTTTGCTATTACTGATTTACAAGGATTGCAAATTGTCAGCTTTTCATCCTTTCACCAGCAGGCCCTATTTGTTATAACCATACACTTGTCATGATCAGTTTCTAAATCTCTATAAAGCATCTGTCAGAGAGGAAAATGTATCAATATAAATCCATACTTGCCTAATGGGGCCCACACACCTACGGTGTATCTGTGCAATCCCCCGATCCCTGACCATAATGCCAGAGGATTGAAGATATTAAACATTCTTAAAAATCCCAATTCCCTGATCCAAGTGGGAACGCAGAATCAGGACTTTTTTTACTTGCTTGATGTCCCCGATCCCCTGCAAGGATAGCCAATCATCGATGCCCATCAATCAGCATATCCAGTCAGCAGAACGGTGGTGCCAGCGGGTCGGGAGATAAAGCCCCCAGTTGTTCTCGGAAAACATAAAGAGCATTGATTTAAATGCCAATATTAACAATGTAGTACTCATTGGATATGTAAAACAGTTACCCATTGGCTACAGCTACTACTTGACTTCTGTATATGACTACTGTTAGTAACAGTAGACAACTGTAAATGATCCCATGGTGATGCCAAGTATTTACTGTTTTGCATTTCTAATAACTACTTTATTTATCAAATCTTATGTGCAGCGGGATGTCAGATACATGAGATTTGGTCCGATTTATCGTCCCCATCCATTGGAATCGGATCAAGTTGGTCCAAATCTCATTAGTGTATGGGGGCCTTTAGACAAGTCCTGTGAAGCCACTGACTACATGCATCTAACTGAATTGGCTCCCATATTTAGCAATAGAAACAAAAACATTCTTGCTGATTTAATTGCTGCTCTGGGAGCGAATAGAAAGGCTGGATCAATAGGAGGCAAATCTCCAGAAAATGGGACAGTCTGGGAGCATGGCACCACTTGCGGCTCCACACCTCACTTAACAATGCCCACATATCTGAATTTGAGTGAGTGTGTGTGTGTGTGTGGGGGGGGGGGGGGGCTTTGATGATGCGATATGTATCATCATTCCACCCACTTTTCCTTTATAAAATGAAGGGGGTGGGGGAATTTTGCCCACTTTTCTATGTGGCTGGGAGAGCCACACGATTGACGTGAACCTCACTGCTTTACCAGCAGAGTAGGTAAGTATGGACAAAAGTAGTTGGCAGACAATACAACTATACTGTCCAGTATTTATGGATCAAAAGTAACTAATAAGTTAAGTAAAAAAAAAAGTTACATTTGTACACATTGAGGTAGATGTATGAAGCAGTGATAAGGGAGAAGAAGTGAGCCAGTGGAGCAGTGGCCCATGGCAACCAATCAGCAATGAAATAACATCTATAATTTGCATAATATAAAATTATACAGCTAATTGGTTGCCATGGGATACTTCTCCTCTGGCTCACTTATCCTCCGTTATCACTGCTTCATACATCTACCCCAATGTGTCCAAATGTAACTTTTAACTTTCCAGTTGAACAATATGTAACTTGCTGAAAACCAGAAATTGTAGGTGAATATATACTAAAGGTGGTATCCAATTTGTAGTGGTACTTTCCCACTGCTAATAGGTTCGTATGGCCATGCGTAGTTTCCCCCTGATACTAGCTCTTATTGGGGAATATGATACAAACCGTGATTAGCAGCCGTCAGGTCCATTTTTGGATGATAAAAATATGCTCTAATTGGATACTACGATATTAACATTGGTCATTAATCATGATATCCGTACATTTTTAATGTCCGAAAACGCATCTGGGCTAATATGGTTTTTTTTTGTCTCATTTCTACTTTGTTTTACTTTACAACTATTCCTGGTGTATACTTATCAATCCCCACAAAAAAAGCCCTGACAGGTATAATTGCCATATATTGTAGCAATAACAAGATATTGTAGCAATAACAATTAAATCATAAGTACAAGGTGTGAAGAAAATAAAGTGAAAAGGGGGAATTTTCATATGACACCATTTGCACATTATTTTAGTTTCACTTGGATGTTATTTTTTGTTGTAACTATATGGCATTAAGGTGATCACTGTACTTTCAGATCTACCACCAAGTGTCAGTGGTCCTTCCCAGAGATACAGCATATAGGCTACCCTGGCTAACTTATTGGAAGGCAAGCTTTTACAAACTACTGTAAGTAATACATTTACTCATAGATATTACAGTCTGCATAAACTTTTATTGGGACTGCATTGCTTTATTTTCTCAATTTCTCCTTTTCACACTCTAACGGGTACGATTTTAAATCAATTTAAATCAATATTGTATTTCAAGAGCTAAAATATTTTTTTTATATTGATTTTTAAATGTTAGTAAATGTGTGTTTTTGCCCCTGAAACACATCAATTTAGATTGAATTAAAATTGATAAAAAAAAAACAATTAAAATCGTCTTTATGTAGATATACTTTCTAATGGACTTAGGATCTTATTCTGGTTCGTTCGCAGCCAGCGCTCATTTGCATGGGGACTGATGTTTTGCATATGCACAGCCACATTTCTGCGCATGTGCATACGTTGGGTGTATGCGGCCATGGTGAACAGACTGTTCGCCAGGTGCACAAACCCAAGGCTGGGGGCGTGGGGCAGAAGAGTATAGTCGCACCCATGGAAATGCCCAGTGTTTCATGGGTATTCCCATGTATACGCTGGGCGTTCCCATGGTAATCGGACTGTAATGTCGGTTTCGGGGCCAGGCAGCTGATATCACCAGATGTCAGCTGCCCGCCCACTTCCTCCCGAGGTGCACACAAATCTAAGTGATCTGCAAGCTGTCTAGCATTCCATTGCTTTGTGGCTAACATTTTTTTAAAGATTTACATCAGAGCTAAGTCCTTGGAAACCTCTCTACCACAATCTCTACCCTCTACAATGTCAATACATCAAATGCGACACACACAATTATACTTTAACGATACTCACCTGTGTGTGTTCATGTTTCCTATTCAATATACAAATATAACTCTTCACACAGCAATGCATTTCATATTCACATGATACTGTACATACCAGAATTCCTGATGGGAAAACCGCAACATATTGGGTCACAACTACAATACCCTCCACCATGTCCATTTTAGGTAAAGCCACCTTCTTTTTAAAGGTAGGGCATAATCCCTTTAGGTGCTAAAACCTGAAACTTTAAAAAACGGTGATTTAAAAGATAAGTAGACAATGTTTTAAATCATTTATAGATTGTGGGTGCGCTGTGCCAAATTTACTGTAGGTAGTGCTGTAAATGTTTTCTATGAAGTGCCTGTGAAATGTCTGTTTGTGATATTCTCCTTCTAACCTTCATTGCCATCATTCGCTATACTGATTGTCTGTCATTTCTCCTGTCAGCAATAATTTTCAGTCAATCAAGCAAGCATGTAGGCGGGATAAATTAATATATCAGACATGCTGCAGACTATGACAGACAAATTATTGACAGAGGGAACCTTCCAATAGAGTGTGAAGCTTAGTAGATGCTCTGCACTGTCAAGTCCTGTCCTGTTCAGTTTTTCAGATCTCCATTGATAATTGAGAAAACAAAAGATACATTGTTACTGTTTGCAAACAAGTTTTATACTTGCTCTTTATTCACTACTAGTTATCAGTCCGTCCAAATGACAGAAAATAACAGTAATGTTATGTTGGCATTAATAGCTGTGTGCGCCCAAACAAAGCATCACTTGAATTGCTTTATTGGGCACATCTAGTGGCTGACAGCACACAAAACACTTGAATAGGATTATTTATGTCACTGAATAACCGTATGCTTTTGACAGACCATATCCTGCATTAGACATAATTTATATTATGTACTGTAAATCCTTGTATATAATATGTTATAAAATGTATAAACACCTACCATGTATACTAAATCTTTCCATCCACACAGACACAACAAAAAACAGACTTAATAATTTAACAATTATACAAGTGGCGGAACTTGTGGGTGTGAGCCAAGGTGCAACAACAAAATTTGGGCCTACCTCCTCCACCCCAACCTAAGAACACAATGTGCAACATGGCAGTGGGTGACAGGGAGAGGCAGAGGGTGACAAGGAGAGGCAGGGGGAGGCAGAAGGTGACAGGGAAAACAGTGGATGGCAGGAAGAGGGCGACAGTCGCAGCAGTGGGCCCCTTAGTCCTCAGGAGCCTCGGTGCATTGCACATGCTGCACCAGCGGTTCAGACACGTAATGGTACTTACAGTATTACCGCTGAAGCCGGAAAAGCTGTTGCTGGGTCCCAATTGCTGGCAGTGGTAACTGTATAGCGATTGCTATCTATACATGCCATAAGCAGCACAGAGACAAATGGTGTTAAATTAAGCTCCCAGCAAGTTACTCTTCTGCCAGTAGACTCAACTGAGCTTGCTACCACTGCATGGTTGTGCTCTCACCACATATTTACAAATATAAGGATGTATAAATTCATCTCAGAGTTCCATGCCTTACGTGAAATTTTTTATATATTTTTAGCAAACACAAAACCCTAAAAAAGCTACACAACTTACTGGGACACCCTCCCCATCCATATTTCAAAGCTTATCTTACCTAAGGAACTTGCAGGAATGCAACTTTTGCTTGGAACCTCCTCAGGTTCATATCCTCACCTTTATTTGTCTACCTCTTATTAATCAGTTATCTATGACGAAAAAAATATTTTTTAAGTACAAGAACATGACAAATGTGTAGCTTGCTTTGCTAATTGATTGACTGGCTGAGAACAGTGAAATATAGAACTTTCCTTGCGTCATTCGGTATTAAGTCATTAAGCAATTGAAGATGGGATGTTGCCCATAGCAACCAATCAGATTCTATCTATTATCTTCTAAAAGAAGCTAATCAATAGGAAGTAGAATCTGATTGGTTGTTTTGGGCAACGTACCATCTTCAATAGTACTCCCATATTATTACATTTACCCCAAATAATCTTCTGGGGTGGAGCAGTAGTGCAGCACTTTAACCCCTTCCCGCCGCAGCCTGTTTTTGCCTTCCTGACAGAGCCCTTTTTTTTCAAATCTGACATGTATCACTTAAGTGGGGATAACTTTTTTTTGCTTTTACTTATCCCAGTGATTTTGAGATTGTTTTCTCGTGACACATTGTACTTCAAGTTAGTGGTAAATTTGGGTCGATACAGTCTGTGTTTTTTTGTGAAAAATACCAAAATGTCGTAAAAAAATGGAAAATTTAGCAATTTTCAAAATGTTAAATTTTCTGCTTGTGAGACAAATAATCATACCACTCAAAATAGTTAATAACTAACATAGACCATATGTCTACTTTATGTTTCCATCATTATTTCAACATCCTTTTAATTTTTTTGGACACTAGGAGGCTTAAAATATGAATAGCAAATTCTCAAATTTTCAAGAAAATTTCAAACACTGATTTTTTTAGGGACCAGTTCAGTTCTGATGTGACTTTGAGGGACTTGTATGTGAGACACCCCCATAAATGATGCCATTTCAAAAACTGCACCCCTCACAGTATTCAAAACAGCATTTTGGAAGTTTGTTAACCCTTTAGGTGTTTCACAGGAATTAAAACAAAGTGTATGTGAAATTTCAAAATTTCATTTTTTTTGCAGATTTGCAATTTTAATACATTTTTCTAAGGAACACAGTAGATTTTACTAGAGAAATGTGACTAAAAATTGATTCCCCCAATTCTTTTGTTTTCATAAATATCCTATATGTGGCCCTAGTGTGCACGTTGACCAAACCACAGGCTTCATAATAGAAGGAGCACCTACTTGATTTTGGAGCCTCCTTTTTATGAGATTATTTTTTAGGCACCATGTAGGTTTCTAGGCACCATAAGATGCTAAAAGTTAGGAACCCCCCCACAAGTGACCCCATTTTGCAAACTACACCCCTCAGGGAATTCATCTAGGGGTATAGTGTACATTTCAAACCCCCAGGGGTTTCACCAATTGTGGTACAACTGGGCTGTGCAAATGAAAAATTACATTTTTTACACAAAAATGCAGTTCTGGCTCCAAATTTTTCATTTTCACAAGGAATGAAGGAGACAAAGCACCCCAAAATCTGTGCCCCAATTTCTCCCGAGTATGGCAATGCCTCACATGTGACCAAAAAATACCATTTGGGTGCATGGCAGGACTCAGAAGGGAAGGAGTGATTTTTGGATTTTGCAGCTCAGATTCTGGTGGAATGTTGGTGGGTGCTATGTCGCATTAGCAAGACCCCCGAAGCACCAATACAGTGAACCCCCCCACAAGTGACCCCATTTTGCAAACTACACTCCTCAGGGAATTCATCAAGGGGTATAGTGTACATTTCAAACCCCCAGGGGTTTCACCAATTTTGATACAACTGGGCTGTGCAAATGAAAAATTACATTTTTTACCCAAAAATGCAGTTCTGGCTCCAAATTTGTCATTTTCACAAGGAATGAAGGAGACAAAGCACCCCAAAATCTGTGCCCCAATTTCTCCCGAGTACGGCAATGCCTCACATGTGACCAAAAAATACCATTTGGGTGCATGGCAGGACTCAGAAGGGAAGGAGTGATTTTTGGATTTTGCAGCTCAGATTCTGGTGGAATGTTGGTGGGTGCTATGTCGCATTAGCAAGACCCCCGAAGCACCAATACAGTGGAACCCCCCCACAAGTGACCCCATTTTGCAAACTACACCCCTCAGGGAATTCATCTAGGGCTATAGTGTACATTTCAAACCCCCAGGGGTTTCACCAATTTTGATACAACTGGGCTGTGCAAATGAAAAATTAAATTTTTTACCCAAAAATGCAGTTCTGGCTCCAAATTTTTCATTTTCACAAGGAATGAAGGAGACAAAGCACCCCAAAATCTGTGCCCCAATTTCTCCCGAGTACGGCAATGCCTCACATGTGACCAAAAAATACCATTTGGGTGCATGGCAGGACTCAGAAGGGAAGGAGTGATTTTTGGATTTTGCAGCTCAGATTCTGGTGGAATGTTGGTGGGTGCTATGTCGCATTAGCAAGACCCCCGAAGCACCAATACAGTGGAACCCCCCCACAAGTGACCCCATTTTGCAAACTACACCCCTCAGGGAATTCATCTAGGGGTATAGTGTACATTTCAAACCCCCAGGGGTTTCACCAATTTTGATACAACTGGGCTGTGCAAATGAAAAATTACATTTTTTACACAAAAATGCAGTTCTGGCTCCAAATTTTTCATTTTCACAAGGAATGAAGGAGACAAAGCACCCCAAAATCTGTGCCCCAATTTCTCCCGAGTACGGCAATGCCTCACATGTGACCAAAAAATACCATTTGGGTGCATGGCAGGACTCAGAAGGGAAGGAGTGATTTTTGGATTTTGCAGCTCAGATTCTGGTGGAATGTTGGTGGGTGCTATGTCGCATTAGCAAGACCCCCGAAGCACCAATACAGTGGAACCCCCCCACAAGTGACCCCATTTTGCAAACTACACCCCTCAGGGAATTCATCTAGGGGTATAGTGTACATTTCAAACCCCCAGGGGTTTCACCAATTTTTATACAACTGGGCTGTGCAAATGAAAAATTTAATTTTTTACACAAAAATGCAGTTCTGGCTCAAAATTTTTCATTTTCACAAGGAATGAAGGAGACAAAGCACCCCAAAATCTGTGCCCCATTTTCTCCCGAGTACGGCAATGCCTCATGTGTGACCAAAAAATGGCAGGACTCAGAAGGGAAGGAGTGATATTTGGATTTTGCAGCACAGATTCTGGTGGAATGTTGGTGGGTGCTATGTCGCATTAGCAAGACCCCCAAAGCACCAAGACAGTGGAACCCCCCCACAAGTGACCCCATTTTGCAAACTACACCCCTCAGGGAATTCATCTAGGGGTATAGTGTACATTTCAAACCCCCAGGGGTTTCACCAATTTTGATACAACTGGGCTGTGCAAATGAAAAAATTACATTTTTTACACAAAAATGCAGTTCTGGCTCCAAATTTTTCATTTTCACAAGGAATGAAGGAGACAAAGCACCCCAAAATCTGTGCCCCAATTTCTCCCGAGTATGGCAATGCCTCATATGTGACCAAAAAATACCATTTGGGTGCATGGCAGGACTCAGAAGGGAAGGAGTGATTTTTGGATTTTGCAGCTCAGATTCTGGTGGAATGAATGTTGGGTGCTATGTGGCATTAGCAAGACCCCCGAAGCACGGTAAAATGATGAACCTAATAATCCATAGATGTGTGGTATATTTTAAAACACTCCTTTATACATAGGCCGGGTTTGTCGGGGCAAGTTTCACAGTGGAAAATAGTATCCTTTCTTATTCCCTTTTTATAGCAAACTTTGCACCTTTTTTGTGTCCTGCCCTTTCTTGCAGTGGAGGGGATTTCGTTAGGAAAATGCTGCCCTGGTACAATACGGGGGCCAGTACTAGAAGTACTGGGGCCCTCTGCCTGCTGGTTCCCAAATATTAGGCCCTTTATGACTTCCTCTTGAAAGTGCATAAATGTCCCCCTCTGGCTGGTAGAACGGAATAGCACGTAAGCGTTATACAGTGCCATCTGGATGATATACACGGCCAGCTTCTTGTACCAGATTTTTGTTTTCCGCAGGGGACTGTACGGCTTCAGTACCTGATCTGAAAGATCCACTCCGCCCATGTACTTATGTAATCTAGGATACAATTAGGTTTTGAGGTGTGGGTACTGGTACCTCGTACAGGGATGGAGGTGGTACTGTCTCCATGAATTGTTGTCAGTATAAGGACATCCCTCTTGTCCTTATATTTGACCAACAACATATTTTCGGTGCATATTCCCCTGCTTTCACCCCTTCTCAGTAATTGGGCAACGTGCATTTTTTGGAGGCCTCTTTGGTTCTTGCGCACAGTACCGCAAGCTGCTGTACCTCTTGAACCAAGGGCCTTAAACAGGGGGATGCTAGTGTAAAAGTTATCCACATAGAGGTGATAACCTTTATCCAGGAAGGGGTGCACTAAATCCCAGACAATTTTTCCACTAACACCTACGAGGGAGGGTGTCACAGATGGAGGACTAGTTTGGATCGTGTGGTGCACAGGAATTACTTTAGGACCAGACGAGTTAGGGTTAAAGCGAGCTGGTTTTATTATAGACGGGTTCATAAAGGAAATCAAATCTTCTTATTCAATAATGGCTTGACATAAGGCAAATAAGAAAAAGTCCCAATACTGTCTCTGAGCAAAGTCTTTGGAGAATAATAATAAATACAATAATTCTTGTATCACTCACGAAAAACACACTGGAAGAAATGAACGATGGAGCCGGAGTTTATGGAGAGGACTGTGACTGGATGACTTTAAGGAGCTGTAAATCCCGGAAGACGGTGCAACAGAAGCCGGCAGGGTCCACAGTAGGCAAGAGCCCCACGGGTTATCTCCACGAGATCCACAGGTGATGCCCTGGAAGGCACCGAGAGGTCAGGGATCCTGGAGTCAGTAAACAGGGAGGACTGAAGAGTAGGCTGCAGAAGACAGGAGTAAGCCAGGAGTCTCCAACTGCACAAGGCTAGGAAACCTTTGCACTGACACCAGTTCACCAAGACAGATCCCCTAAATACATAGTGGGCGGCTGTCATTGGTTAATTAGGGCAGAGAAGGAGGAAACCTTTAACCTGGCGTCCAATCTGCATTTTGCCCACATCCAAGATGGCGGCGCCGGCCTCCCGGTGCCGCCCCAGTCTGAACTCCCCTAGCACTCACAGGAAACCGCCCCTGTAAGCCACACTTCCCAACAGACCTGGAACCAGCAAGAGACCCGCTCCGGAGGCCCAGAACGGACAGGCGGCGGCGGGCACGGAGGGATGAGTATCGAACCCGCCGTGTGCTGCTGCGGCCGACCGTGACAGTACCCCCCCCTTTTTGGGTGCCAGCAAGGTACCTTCGAGTCTTGAGAGGATTCTTCCGGAGGAACTGTCTGACCAGGCTTGGAGCATGTAGATCGATGGAGTCAACCCAGGAATTCTCCTCTGGACCATATCCGGACCATTCCACTAGATACTGTAAACGACCTCGATGACTGCGACAGTCCAGAACCTTTTTTACCTCAAACTCCGCATCTTTCTCAGTAGAGACTGGGGGTGTCTTGGGTGGTTTAGGATGGTAGGGATTCAGTCGTAGAGGCTTTAAAAGAGAAACATGAAAAGAGTTGGAGATCTTCATAGAAGATGGTAATTTCAGTTTATATGCTACAGGATTGATGACTCGGATAATCGGGAAGGGACCAATGAAGCGCGGGGCCAGTTTCATGGAAGGTAATCGAAGCCGGAGGTTACGGGAGGACAACCAGACTAGATCTCCGACCTTTAAGCGAGGAGCTGCTTTCCTTCTCTTATCAGCAAACTTTTTATAGCGGATAGAGGCCTTTCGAAGGGACTGATGAACGCCAGACCAGATCTTTGAAGACTGATGTAGGAAGGAGTCTGCAGCTGGAACTTCTACTGCAGGGAGACTTGCGAACTCCGGAGCACGAGGATGTTGACCAAAGACAGTAAAGAAGGGGGTGATTCCAGTAGAGGAATGGTAAGAGTCATTGTGAGCAAATTCTGCCCATGGGAGCAGGTCTACCCAATCATCTTGTGCAGAAGAGATGTACAAGCGGAGGAAGGCCTCCAAGTCTTGATTGACTCGTTCAGTCTGTCCATTGGTTTGTGGGTGGTAGGCAGAAGAAAACTTTAATTTGATTTGTAGGGAAGAACACAAGGACCTCCAGAATTTGGCGATGAATTGCACTCCTCGGTCTGATACTATCTCTGTAGGAAGACCATGTAACTTGAAGATGTGAAGAATAAAAAGTTGGGCCAATACTGGGGCCGATGGAAGCGACTTTAGAGGAATGAAGTGGGCCATTTTCGAAAAGCGATCGACCACCACCCATATCACTGTATGTCCCTTGGAAGGTGGCAGCTCTGAAATGAAATCCATGGACAGATGTGTCCAAGGACGTCTCGGAATGGGTAGTGGGCGCAGAGGACCTGTTGGAGCTGTTCTGGATGTTTTATGCTGTGCACACTGAGGACAAGAAGAGATGTAATTGCAGACGTCTACTCGCATGGATGGCCACCAGTAGGATCGCTGAAGAAAAGAAAGTGTCTTTTGAGTACCTGGATGACCTCGGAGGCGTATAGAGTGAGCCCATGTCAGGATCTTCTCTCGCAATTCTGCAGGAACGAAAGTCTTTCCCGGAGGTGGTATGGGGGTGACATTGCTTTGGGCGAAGACGGTTGGGTTTAGTATTGCCTGACACCGAGGGGAATCTGCTGTAGAGGAATCGAATGATCGGGACAGCGCATCTGCCTTCTGGTTTTGAGCACCGGGGCGATAAATGATTTGAAAATTGAAGCGCTCAAAAAACATAGACCAGCGAGCCTGTCGGGAGGTAAGACATTGTACATTACGTAAAAAAGAGAGATTTTTATGATCAGAATATACTGTGACTCGATGCTGTGCCCCCTCAAGGAGATACCGCCATTCCTCAAAGGCCAGTTTAATAGCTAAAAGTTCTTGCTCTCCAATTGGGTAGTTTCTTTCTGCGGGAAGGAATTTTTTAGAGAAGTATGCACATGGAGAAAGTTCCTGACTCTCCCCTCTCTGGGAAAGAATAGCTCCAACTCCATCAGCGGAAGCATCGACTTCTAAAAAAAAAGGCTTGGTGGTATCTGGTTGAAGAAGAATGGGTGCGGTGGTGAATGCATGCTTTAGAAGTTGAAAAGACTGAACTGCGGCTGGAGGCCAGTGAGCGGGATCTGCACCTTTTCGAGTGAGAGCTGTGAGAGGAGCGGCAATGGAGGAGAAGTCCCGAATGAAGCGACGATAATAATTGGAGAAGCCTAAAAATCGTTGAATTCCCTTCAGGGTGGTTGGCATGGTCCAGTCTTGGACGGCTTTGACTTTGATGGGGTCCATCTCGATGCCTGTGCTAGAAAGAATATGGCCTAAAAAAGGGATTGTAGACACCTCGAACACACATTTTTCAAGCTTGCAAAAAAGATGATTTTTTCGAAGTCGAGAGAGGACTTCCTTGACCGTCTGTTGGTGAGAAGAAAGATCAGAAGAAAAAATGAGGATGTCGTCGAGGTAGACTACAAGCGAATGATACAGCATGTCCCGGAATATGTCATTGACAAACTGTTGGAAGACAGCGGGCGCATTGCATAACCCGAAGGGCATCACCAGGTATTCATAATGCCCGTCACGGGTATTGAAGGCTGTCTTCCATTCATCCCCCGAACGGATCCGGATGAGGTTGTAGGCCCCGCGTAGGTCCAGTTTGGTGAAGACTACTGCCCCCTTGACTTTGTCGAACAGCTCGGTGATAAGAGGAAGGGGGTAGCGATTTTTAATTGTGATGTCATTCAACCCACGGTAGTCGATGCAGGGCCGTAAGGAGCCATCTTTTTTTTTTACAAAAAAGAACCCCGCACCGGCAGGAGAGGTGGAAGGACGAATGAAGCCTTTTTGTAGGTTCTCTCGGATATATGTAGACATCGCTTCAGTCTCTGGAATGGATAAGGGGTAGGTACGGCCCCTGGGAGGAGTCTTCCCGGGAATTAGCTCGATGGGGCAGTCCCAACTGCGATGAGGGGGGAGAGCGTCCGCGCCTCCCTTACTAAAGACATCTCTGAAAGACGAATACTGTGGAGGCAACGAAGCGATGGGGTCATCTGACCGGGTCTGGTGGAGTGGCAAAACTTGAGGAAGGCAGGAGGCAAAACAATTGGTACCCCAGCACTCGATCTCCATGGTACCCCAGTGGATACGTGGATTATGCTTGATTAGCCATGGCATTCCTAATACAAGGGCATGGGAAGATTTTGGAATAACGAGAAATTCTGTAGTCTCTTTATGAAGAAGTCCTATTTGAAGGGATAGCGGACCCGTTTGGTGGGTAATCTGTCCCTGGGGAATCCGGCTGCCGTCAACTGCTGTTAAGAATAATGGTTGTTCCAAGGAAAAAACTGGAAGAGAATACTGAGTAATAAATTTGGCCGAAAGGAAGTTGCCCGCAGCCCCAGAGTCAAGTAGTGCCTTTACAGGAACCGTGCCTTCAGGAAGTGTGAGCTGGACGAGGATTATGGATTCTGATGTAGTAGGAGAGGTACTTAATACTCCCAACCTGGCCTCTCCTTTGCCGATTAGGACAGATCGTTTCCCGGCCGCCGAGGGCAGGAAGAGATTAAGTGAGCCGGGGACCCACAATACAGACACAGGTTCTCCTTTCTTCGGCGAGCTCTCTCTTCAGGAGATAGTCGGAACCGGTTTACTTGCATGGGCTCCTCTGGCGGAAGGCCAGGAGACAAGGTTGGTTTTGGTGACGGTGTACTGGAGGAGGGACGAAATCTGAGGCGATCTGATCGACTTCTCTCTATCTGCCGTTCTTGGAGCCGTAGATCTACCTTATTGCAGAGGGATATTAGCTCATCCAAGGTGGTGGGAGTATCACGGGTAGTGAGCTCGTCCTTCAGTCGACCAGACAGGCCGTTCCAGAAGGCTGATAGGAGCGCCTCTTCATTCCAGCTTAGCTCAGAGGCCAGAGTCTGAAATTGTATTACATACTGACTTACGGGACGGTTACCCTGGCGCACCCTCAGGATTTCGGATGCTGCTGACGATACTCTCCCAGGCTCATCAAAGATTCGGCGAAATGTGGAGATGAATCCTGAGTAGTCGGATAACAATGGGTCGGATCTCTCCCATAAAGGTGACACCCAATCTAGGGCTGGTCCGGTCAGAAGGGAAACAATGTAGGCGACTTGTGATTTGGGTGTGGGGAAGCTGGCGGACTGGAGGGTGAAGTGGACGTCGCACTGGTTAAGGAATCCTCTGCAGGCCTTTGGTGACCCATCGAACTTATTAGGTGTGGGCAGATGAAGATGACTTGACGTGCTCACAGGCGGAGGCCCGGCCACGGAAGAGGCAGGAGCGGCTGCTGTGGATGCAGCTGGAGAGACAGGTGCTGCCGGCTGGGGGGGTGTAAGGGTCTGCAGGAATTGAGTCACCTGCCGTTGAGAAGACTCTAATTGTTCCAGACGTCCTACGATCCTTTGAAGAAGGTCTGCTGGTAACCCCTGGCCACCACTCGATTCCATTGGGTCAGTGCAAACTGTCACAGATGGAGGACTAGTTTGGATCGTGTGGTGCACAGGAATTACTTTAGGACCAGACGAGTTAGGGTTAAAGCGAGCTGGTTTTATTATAGACGGGTTCATAAAGGAAATCAAATCTTCTTATTCAATAATGGCTTGACATAAGGCAAATAAGAAAAAGTCCCAATACTGTCTCTGAGCAAAGTCTTTGGAGAATAATAATAAATACAATAATTCTTGTATCACTCACGAAAAACACACTGGAAGAAATGAACGATGGAGCCGGAGTTTATGGAGAGGACTGTGACTGGATGACTTTAAGGAGCTGTAAATCCCGGAAGACGGTGCAACAGAAGCCGGCAGGGTCCACAGTAGGCAAGAGCCCCACGGGTAATCTCCACGAGATCCACAGGTGATGCCCTGGAAGGCAGCGAGAGGTCAGGGATCCTGGAGTCAGTAAACAGGGAGGACTGAAGAGTAGGCTGCAGAAGACAGGAGTAAGCCAGGAGTCTCCAACTGCACAAGGCTAGGAAACCTTTGCACTGACACCAGTTCACCAAGACAGATCCCCTAAATACATAGTGGGCGGCTGTCATTGGTTAATTAGGGCAGAGAAGGAGGAAACCTTTAACCTGGCGTCCAATCTGCATTTTGCCCACATCCAAGATGGCGGCGCCGGCCTCCCGGTGCCGCCCCAGTCTGAACTCCCCTAGCACTCACAGGAAACCGCCCCTGTAAGCCACACTTCCCAACAGACCTGGAACCAGCAAGAGACCCGCTCCGGAGGCCCAGAACGGACAGGCGGCGGCGGGCACGGAGGGATGAGTATCGAACCCGCCGTGTGCTGCTGCGGCCGACCGTGACAGAGGGGGGGCATTCTGGCGGTTCAATTCTTGAATCCTTCCCTTCATATACCCTAAACATGTGGGTGTACCATGAGGTGCTTTCACACAGTTTATACATTTTTATGCCATACCTTGCCCTCTTACTGGGAAGGTACTGGCGGAATTTAACCCTTCCTTTAAAATGTATAAGGGACTCGTCGATACAAATAAATTTTTCAGGGATGTACATCTCTGCAAATTTGGCACTGAAATGATCAATGACCGGCCTGACTTTGAATAGCCGGTCAAAGGTGGGATCATCTCTGGGTGGGCACTGTGCATTATCGGTGTAATGTAAAAATTTAAGGATTATCTCAAAACGAGTCCGAGTCATGGCCATACGGTAAAGTGGGGTGCTGTACAGAACATCTGTACTCCAATATTGCCTAATTTCTGGCTTTTTTACTATGCCCATATGTAACACCAGACCCCAAAACGTCATCATCTCTACTGCATCTACAGGGGTCCACCTAGCAAATGATGACGTGGGGTTTTGAGCAATAAACTGCTTGGCATATAAATTACTTTGGTCCACCATTAAATTTATAAAATCATCAGAAAAAAATAATTTGAAAAAGTCAATTTCTCTGAGACCTGTTGAATCAAATTGGATTCCTGGGATGGCCAAAAACTCAGGAACCTGGGGCTCAAAATTGTCTGGTGGTGGGGTCCATACGGGATCAATCATTTGGGGGGGGTCTCAGCTGCTCTACGGGGGCGTCTTTGAGGGGGTCCCTCATCACTAGAGGAGGAAGAGGAGCTTAAGACGAATCCTTCAAATTCCCCGCTTGCATCACTGGCTGTGTCAGAGTCAGAGGCAAGCATGGCATATGCCTCCTCCGCTGAATACATTCTTCTGGATGACTGGGATGACATTTGGGATGCCATTTTTTTTTTGTGTTTCTGTAAGTGTAATGTTTCAACACGTGTATAGTGTAGGGGGGGTACAAACCTTATTTCAACACGGGGGGTATGTAGTGTGTAGTGTGTATGTAGTGCAGAAAAAAAAAAATACTTTATACAGGAATTTGATCCCAATAAAAAAAAAAAAATGAAGGGGTTAAAAAAAAAAAAAAAAAAAAAGGTCCTGCGCCAAAAATTGAGCACAGATGTTGGTCAGTAACGTCCGTCACTGAACAGCGCTAAAAGGCAACAGGACACCCACAAAAGCAACGTGGGTGTAAAAATAATAATAATAAAAAAAAAATACCACAGCACTCTCCAAAAAAAAAACAATTTAAAAAAACTGCAGAAAAAAATTATATCAACCCTGTGCCAAAAATGCTGTTCAGTGATGTACGTCACTGATCAGCGACCACAGGACACCCACAAAAGCAACGTGGGTGTAATAAACCACAGCACTCTCCAAAAAAAAAAACAATTTAAAAAAACTGCAGAAAAAAAATGATATCAACCCTGTGCCAAAAATGCTGTTCAGTGATGTACGTCACTGATCAGCGGCCACAGGACACCCACAAAAGCACCCACAAAAGCAACGTGGGTGTAAAAACAAAACCCCACTGCAATCCCCCCCCCCCAAAAAAAAACTGCAGATCAGTGATGCAGTGATGCGACACTGATTATCAGTGAGGGGCAGCAGGCAGACAACTGTGGGTGCAACCTGACAGGGTATATATAAAAAAAAAACCTGGACCCCCAAAAAGTTGCTGATCAGTTAATTAATTTAAACTGATCAGCACAAAAGGGGGGGCAGCAGTCAGTTGCACAGGCAGCACAACCTTTGGTGCAACTGACAGGTATATATATTAAAAAAAAAAAAAAAAAAAGGTCCTGCGCCAAAAATTGAGCACAGATGTTGGTCAGTAACGTCCGTCACTGAACAATCACAGCCTTGGGGGCAGGTGGGGTGAGGTGGGGTGAGGTGTGGTCATCACCGGTGACCCCCTCATGCCCCCTCACACCTGGCGGTGATTGACACCTGTGTTACCGAGCGTCTGATTCGCCGGTAACACAGGAAAACGCTGCGACTGGCTGTTCACATTGAACAGCCAATCACAGCGATCGCCGACGGGGGGGAGGCATCGCCACCCCCCCTGGGCATGCAGGGACATGTCTGCTGTCAGGGACAGCAGACATGTTTAAACTGTCACCGCGTCTATAGACGCGGGGACAGTTTAAAGTCATGACGTATATATACGTCATGTGTCGGGAAGTACATCCCGGCCATGACGTATATATACGTCAAATGTCGGGAAGGGGTTAATGTACTGTGGTGCAATGATTAGTAAACAAAATGTTTAATCAATAAACACAAATTCCTGACTGCCAATAAAATATAAAATGATTGCAGAATCCAGGTCACAGTTTCCTGAACCCAGGATGTCCGCCAAATCCTCTTTGAGAAACCCTGCCTTAGATTATAAGTGCTTGGCCTGCAGACTCATGCATTTATGTGTGAACACATAGCCTAATTGACTGGTTATGTCTTTATATTGCATAGTATAGTGGAATTAATTACCATGATTAGTATATCATTTCAGTACAGAACAAAACCTGTTCAGCGCTACATCTAAATTGTACTCTTTGGAAGAAAGAACTTCCAACAGAAATACAACCCTGACTAAATTAATTCCAAATAGCTGAAGTCTTAGGTATGATTTTGTATCCTGATGTTTAACTGCTGCTTCAAAGGCATAAGAGTTTTCCAGCTCGTGATATCCCCTTAGTGTATATAGTGGAATTAGATGTCTTAAATAATGTATTATTTTAATAATTATGGTACTTAAAGAGTATTTGAAGTACTGTAACAGCTCAGCCTAAATTTCTCCCTGACAATTCTCTTGAAATATGCAGCTCATGTTCTGTCAGTACAGGGTTTACTGCTTGATTAGTCACAGATTTGAGCAGGATATTGAGGAAAATGCCAAATGCACATGTATATGTAAATAATACCAATTTTACACTGAGCTCCTGACCGGGGATATTCTCAGGGCAACCTGAGTCCTGGCTTTGTTTGAAAGGGTCAACCAAGGTTGTATGTCCAGGAATTTGACCCTGGCCCCCAGTGCCTGGATAAACTGCAGTGTGAACAGTGCGACCCAGGGTGCATTTAAAAGCTTCTGATTGGCTAGGTGACTGGTAAGTCACCTGGTGGAAGTGCGGGAATAGAGCTTTCTGTCCCTCTTGGAGAGGGTCATGTTGGCGGAAATGAAAATCTAAAGCAATAATCAATAAAATATGCATTCTAAATATATAGCTCTAGAAACAAAAAATATACATCAAGCGAAGGTGTAGAATTATCATTATAATGAAAGTACAGAGCCACAGAAAATATTACTTGAAAAAGTTTGTAACCTAATTAGAAGAGCTTCCCCCTTTATTCACTGTGAAATATAAATCATTTGTTCTCTACAATCAAATTTACAGTAAGGATGCAAGTAAGTGTGTGTGTGTGTGTGTGTGTGTGTGTGTGTGTGTGTGTGTGTGTGTGTGTGTGTGTGTGTGTGTGTGTGTGTAAATGCAATTTTTTCCTATGGAAATGAATAAAATAACTTGTTCTAGACTGCCCTGGTGTAATATTAAGGTTGAGTGTATCTACTTACTCATATGCCTTTGAATTAATCCCCTAAGTATGGGTTTATGCCTAACATAGTTATCTAAAGCTTTGAAAAATTCTACTATGAAAACACAGTAGAATTGGAAACGAGGTACTTTACGGGAGCAGAAACAGGAGCGTGCAAAATATATGGACTTGTTAAGACATCTGATCTGGATTATTAATGCAATAGTTGGTTAAAATATGAAATATAAAACAGAATTTGTAAGTATACACTAAGATGAGACACATTTATGAAATACAGCCACTACACTCAGGGATTAAATACAACAGTAATAACTGACAGACAAGTCCATACCTCCCAACTTTCCGGGAGACGGGAGGAGGGACGGAATGTTGTGCGCCGCATGCGCACAGCATTTATTCTCCGCTGCTCAGCAGCCGACAGTGGGGACTCCCAACAGCCCCCCCCTCTCCGCGGGACACTGCCGGCCGCGGGAGGGATGCGGGAATGTCCCCAAAAACCAGGACATTCCCGTGGTTTTCGGGACTGTTGGGAGGTATGCAAGTCACATATATTGCTGCATGGCCTGTGTATTAAAGTAGCTCAAAATAGGGTTAAAGAGAATTTCTAGATTTAAGTAAATTTATGGCTACCTTGTACAGTTCCTGCTGCTGAAACCTCTACTAAAACATTGGAGTCTATTCGTGGAAAGACCTTTATCAATGACAAAATGGCTCTTTACTGATTTCTCCTATTCAAAAAAGGGACAAAGCTAAGATTTTTCAGGTGCCCCTGATTAGGGTGGATATCGCTTCCCCATGCAGTAGTGCATGGGGAGAACAATTCATAGAAGCACATAAAGATTAACTTTCCATTTCACTTTTCCATTCCACATCTCAGAGAAACAGATGTATTTCAGCTTCCCCTATATTAAATAAGACACGTGTCACCTTAGATTGCACTGGCACATTCCCCCCCCCCACTGTCATGGTCTGCTCACACTGCTGCTTACTGCTAACTGCAGCGGCACCTTTCCCCATCTGAAAACAGAGGGTATCACTAGTGACTGCACCCCGCACACCTTCACACACACCAGCCTGCAGCTGATGTAGGTTGCCTATGGCTCCCATCAGTTCTATTTTTTTTTAATAGGTCCAGGACCTATTTATTTATTTATATATAGATAGATAGATAGAGAGAGAGAGAGAGAGAGAGAGAGAGAGAGAGAGAAAGAGAGAGATATGTATAAATTGTATTTAGAAACCTCTTCACGGGTGCCCTTTTTACACACCCTATCCGCTATTCATCACCTGCACATGCTGGGATATCGGCTGTGCCGGATTAAGCCTTTGGGGGGACCAGGGCACTTTAGACAGGCCCCCTTGCACTTGTCATTACTGGCCGCACGGGAGAATATTACACTGTCATAACATAGAGTAAATGCAGTATAAATTTGGTCAATGGGTAATTGCAGAAGGGGGGAATTAATATTATATATATATATATATATATATATACACCACAAGAAAAGTCTGTGTTTGTGTCCCTCTGTACCTTACTATGTAGGACTGTAGGAGACCTCACAGGCTCAGTTATGCCTCTGATTAAAAACCCTCCCATGATGAAGCTGCTGCTTCTACTGTCCTCCATTGGCCTGAGAAGCATGTATTGTGCTCCACCGATCAGAGCTCAGCACAAACCTCTCAGCCTATGCCCTGTTGTTCAAAGTGTCATGGGACTTATTCAACTCCCAGTAATGCACTGAACACTTGTGCAGACAGTGTGCCTTGGCACCTGATGTTCAGCACCATTAATGATTGTCACATTGGCAGAGAGGTGAAGCTGCAGCACTACCCCACTCTCATGCACAAAACCTTTTAGCTAAAAACAAAACAAGGGGCCCCTACCTAGAGGGGGGTCAGGGGTACTCTCCCCCTGTGCCTCCCTCTTTAATCCGGCCCTGGATGTAGGGGCACCTGCAGTGTAGTGGCAAATGCACTAATTAAGCAGGTCTGTTGGATAGAAGCACATAGTGTTGTATGAGATAAAATTATGGAGGTGGGACGTGATGCTTGCATTCAGGTTGGGCAATGTTCTCTGTTACTTTTGAAAGATCGATCCTCATCTCCCAATACATCCCGATTTTGTATCGATTCTCAAGGTACTGTTCCATTATGCATGTGAGATTTTAATGGCTGTGCTAACCGCACATTCAAAAATAAAAATGATCGTTAGAAAGATTGATACTGTATTATTCTCACAATTATCTTTTGTTTTAAATACAGACATGGCTATCCCATATAAATCAGATACAGGCCATTCATAGCTTGCTTACTGCAGCATAGAGTGGCTTGTCAACAGGTTGTGGGCAGGGAAGGATGGGTCAGGGGCCAGTGGGTGGCCCTATGTCTCTGCAGCTGTCACTAAGAACTGTAAGGTGCATAGGAAACTGTTTTAAGCTGATTATATAATACATTTCTGCAAGTGTAATAATTGCACCTGGAGGCATCCTATGCAAACACCTGGGTATTGTTAGGCAGCCATATGGGCAATGATAATCTGCAGTATTTCAATGTTGCCATTTTAAATGAGAATTTGAGTAAGAGTTTACAAATATTCTCCTTGTAAATGACGTTAACAGATTTATATCTAGACAATACAAAGTGTAGAGACAGATATGCTTGAGATCAGGAATACATTACCCTCTGCTTGATGATGGGCCGTGGATAGTAAAATGTACAGGTGACAGGGTTTTCACAGGAAATGTGCTTTAAAAGCCTTGCCTTTATGGCAGTTCTCTGAGAAACATCTTAAATTCAATCAAGCAACTCTACAGGACAAGATACTTGATGAGACAGCCTGCCAGGCTCCTGCGCTAATGTACAAGCTGAAAAGAAGCTTATGCAGGGACTATGTAAACATGCTTTGTTAGCAGAACATTGGCAACCTTTGCTGCAGACACTGTTATTCATTAAGGTCCAGGGAAACAAACAGTACGGCATGTCTGCAATCGCTTTTCACCCTCCCTTTTAATATAATTACAGCCTCTTGCAGCCCAAATGTCCTGCTTGAAAACTTCTTTAAAAATAAATATGAAATATTATAGAATTTACATAATTACATAAAAATGTATGCTAAATACAGTATCAATGTATTAAACAGGGCACATGAATCCTAAATATATATATATATAAATATATATATATAACCTTGCATATTTAACCAGCCTATATCGAGTGTCTATGTGCAAGGGTCTAAGAATGTATATGTATTTTTTTCACCAGACAGTGATAACCGTATATCCGATCAGTTTGTGACTGTATACTGACTGCACCTCTGTACGAGTATACATTGGTATGTATGCCAAACCCATCATTGTTCGTTTACTGCCTTGTTATAGAAAAATAAGATTATGGGAGATGCCCCTTAAGGAGGCCACCCATAGGGATATACTTAAATAGAACAATATTGGACGGATCACCTGACCCTTCTTTGGAAAGGCACAGCATAAATTATTAGAGACCTAACTTCTTGTGCTCACTATTGAGCAATACCATAAGTCCATATAATGATGACATAGATTGCTAGCTGATCCAGAGCACTTCATTCCCCACAGATCTAAAGCGGCCCCTGAATGAAAGTGTCCACCAAACAGGGCTAATTGGTGCAGCAACATCCGATATATCGATTGCTTATCCTAACGGTTCCTATACCTGTAGGTATACGTTCATGTGAATTGTTGTATAATTGTAATACCATACCTTCTCAATTAATAATTTGAACTGTAGTTTAATTTATTCATTAATTATTACCTAACAGTATCATCCCAAAAAGGGGAACGGAATTGTGGGCGAATTAGCAGGGAGAGTACCCTCAAACCCTTAAACCTTAAGGTAATGGGTATAGGTCTCTATTGAACCTCATCCCCAATAAAAGACATTATCGTATACTTATACAGTTTTTATACACATTACCCACAGTTATTCAAACATCTGCACATATACGGACCACATTGATTATCTGTACCGAACTTGTGAGAGATCAAGCCCCAGAGCAAAGAAGCATTTGTACATCTGGATCATTGAAATATTGATGGTATGAACATCTGAATTCATAATAATTTGTAAAAAATCCCTCCCTCTACAGTTAATTCCTACTGTCAGAATACCCTCTAAAGAAATAATATGTCTGTTTATCAGGTACCTTTGAATTCTTAAGGACCTAGCATACAAATCCAGTCTGAAGACACCTTTTACCAAGAAAATAGTGGAAATTGTCCCTATACTTTTAGGTATGTCTTAAGCTACAAGTCTAGTTCAAATTCCCTCCAAACCATCTTGGAAACAGTACTCTTCTTCTTCTTCGTTTTCTCTTCTCATCACCTGTTTTTCTCCATCTTCTCGCTAAATTACTAATTGTGAATTGATTTTTTTGCCTACAAAATTGTATAAATGCTTTTTCAATAAGTAAAGTCCCTCCAATTTTTTTAAATTTGTTTTTTAAAATTTGTTATTAAAGAAGCAGATGTATAAACTATTATATAAGATATGAAATTATGAATATATGTATGTTTGTATTTATAGCAAACCCCTGATGAAGTCCCGTGTGGGGACGAAACGCGCTGGAATCGTCTATAGTGCTATTGTGAAATATACCACTGAACTTTTTATGGTCTGATCTAACCACCATTGTAGTGTGGAACCAGAGACTTTTTAATAAATTTATACGAATCATTGGACTTTACTTGCATGTGTTTGGAATTCTGACTAAAGGCTTTATAGATCTAATTACCAAAGGTCTCACTAAGGGGCGCCAACCCACAACTGCCTTCCATATATATATATATATATATATATATATATATATATATATATATATATATATAAAGTTCTTTAGAAAAACAGCACTCTATGCAAGTTAACCAAAAGGTTGGTGCAGGGTCCAGACAGTAATTTTAAATAGCACTTACCCAGCCTAGGTGTCTAGGACGGGAACAGACCAGCACTCATAGTTTGAAGAAAAAAAGAAGTGTATTAAAGAAGTTACAACATATTCATACAGGTGAACAGTATAGTGGCTGACCCAACAGCCGTTTCGACCGGATTCCAACCAGTCTTCAACAGGGGTCTGGACACGGATTACTTAACATGTATTCCGCGTCCCCACACTTCGGGCTCGGTGGCTCGCTGCGCTCGCCACACTTTCTATTCTCAACTCCACGCCGACGTGGATAGTGGGTGTATGAAAAGGTCAGAGGACGCCTATTCTGTGTGGCATGTGTAAGGGGCCTATTGCACTGGGCTAGGGAATATTTTTGGCACATGGGGAAACGTCGGTAGATCACTGGTAATTAAGTGTACAAAAAGTAGATTCCGGGTTACAAAAGTCTGACCACCTCTGCAGTATCTGATGAAATTACACTACTGCAGTGCGTGATGAAATTACACCCCTGCAAGCACTCCAAGCATGACATACATACATACCAACATAAATATTTTTTCTCTTTTAAGAGGGCACAAAACTTCATCACAGGCAGCAACTGGAATGAACTTATACTTGCGAAGAGACCCCCTTCCCACTCATAGAAGAACTTTCCATCAATGTTAATTTTGTCTCATGCCATGTGTCCTAATTTGAATTTTAGCTCAAAACCTGCATCCTGATGTGAATTGTGGCCCAACACCTGTGTCCCAATGGGAATTTTGACTCAAAACCTGTCTCCTAATGTGAATTTTGGCTCAAACCGTGTGTTCTAATGTGAATTTTGGCTCATACTATGTGTTCTAATGTGAATTTTGGCTCATACCGTGTGTACTAATGCAAATTTTGGCCTATTCTGTGTGGAATAATGTGTAAGGAGCGTATTGCACTGGGAAGGGAAGATTTTTTGCACATGGGGAAACGCCGGTAGATCGCCGGTAAGTAATTGTACAAAGAGTGGACTCTGGGTTACAAAAGTCAGGCCACCCATGCAGTACCTGATGAAATTACACCCCTGCAAGCACTCCAAGCATGACATACATACAGATGGAGCCGGTCTCTTTCTTGCAGGGGCTGGTGATTCTATCGCCAGCCCCCACCAGCGGCTGGCTCTCGCCAGGGGCGTGCGCACTTGAGACGCTTGCGCGCACCCTGTGGCTATGTAGTTTTCTTCAGAATAAGAGCCCATTTTTTACCCAATGTATGTATCTTGTGAAATTTACAAAGTACCCCACACACACTTGTTAAATCTATAACAATGAGCAAGAAACTATGTTTTATGTCTCACATGCATACATATCGAATACAGGTCAAAACTCAATTTTCTCAACTCTTGAAAACAGATTAAAATGACTTCCATCTGCTTGGCTAATCAAAGTAATCTGTACATTCCATTCTAGTCAAGTAATGAATTGTTAGACAAGGAATGCTAATAGTGACATCAGAATAGAATGTGGACTTCATACAAGAAATTTGCCCAATAGCAAAACACTGGTTTAAGTTAAAGTGAAACATTATTTTATAATGCGTTAGTAATATTGGCATTAGTATACATTTGTGCTTTATAGGAAAGCTATCTCCAAAATGCTGAAGGCGGGATGTACTAAAAAAAAAAAAAAAATCTTATTGGTTGTTATGGGCAAAATTCGGTACTTATGTAATATCTGGGCTCCCGTTTTTCTTATGAGACCACGTCCCCTCGCGGGGCTCGCTGCGCTCGCCACGCTTCGGGCACGGTGTCTCGCTGCGCTCGCCACACTATATAAAATCAACTCCATGCGTAGTTGGATAGTAGGGGTATGAAAAAATGGGGTGCATTTAACATGGGAGCCCAGATAATACATAAGTACCCAAAATTCTATTTTCAATAGAACTCCCATCTGATGTGATGTGTTTATACAATATGTGGCATTAGCCATCATGTGTGATGTTTCTCATTGGAGGAGCAATGCAAAGCATTAATTTTATTTTAGGTGTACCCAGGGCTATTTTTGTGCCGGAACGGTCCGGAACGCCGTTCCTGAAGCCGACCTGAAAAATGAGGTCACCAGGAACGGCGTTCCGGAACCTCCTGGCCTAGCCCTCGCAGCCCCCGCGGCGGTACGGCGTACCGCCATAAGAAAAACCTGAGCGCATCCACTGCGCATGCCGGGGACTGGAGCTCCTATCGCCTCTTGTACTTATGCACAAGAGGCGTCGCCTGCCCGGGAGAGTGCGTGGTGCGGGTAGGAAGCCAGAGACGCCGCTGTACAATGTTGCTGCTCTTCTAGGTCAGTGCCAGCTCCATGTATGGGATGTACTATGCCAGCTAGGTGGTCTCATCATGCTATCTCTGCGCCCTCATGCCAGTAGCAGCAACCGAAGCTTCTGCACACCTCTTCCGCTCCCTGCTGCTCGTATGTTCATTCATGTCTGTCCTAGGATAACCAACTAGCTGGGTACTGCAGTGCTTTAAAATGGGTTTCAATCTTTAATGCTTTTACAGTATTTGTTAATGCATGGGCATGGCCTAACGTCACGATAGCCAGACACTGTATATGCACTGTGGGGGGCATTTGTGTATCTGCATTGTGGGGGGGTATGTGTGTATCTGCACTGTGGGGGTCAATAATGTATCTGCACTGTGGGGGTCATTTGTGTATCTGCACTGTGGGGGTCATTTGTGTATCTGCACTGTGGGGGGCATTTGTGTATCTGCACGGTGGGGGTCATTTATGTATCTGCACTGTGGGGTGTATGTGTGTATCTGCACTGTGGGGGTATTGTGTATCTGCACTGTGAGGGGGCATTTGTGTATCTGCACTGTGGGGGGCATTTGTGTATCTGCACTGTGGGGGGGCATTTGTGTATCTGCACTGTGTGGCATAACATGTACTGGACATTACGAGGTGTGGCAGAACATATAATGGACATTATGGTGTTTGGCATAACATGTAATGGACATGACGGTGTGTGGCATCATGTATAATGGGCACTACTATGAGGAGGAAAAATTACATAATGTAATGGGCATGAATCAAGGTTTTTCTTGTGGTGGCCAATTCTCGGCGTGCAGGTTGCAAAACTGCGGTATAAGGTAGTCTTTTCCTGCAATGCTGTGCCCCTTGCAGTGAGGCTACACCCCTGAATTTTGGGAATTCTCCACTTTGCTGCTGGCGATTGTTATGTAACTGGCATTGTTTGGAGGAATTGTATGGTTTAAAAAAAAATGCAATGCACCGATGGATGCCCCGCCCCTTTTATAGCTCCTCCCACATCACCGCCCACTTTATGTCCCCGCCCACAGTTCCTGAACCTATTTTCCTACAAAAATAGCACTGGGTGTACCCATCACCAGATCTTTACCAGTTGTTTAGTGTCAAATCTCACATTGCAAAGGTGATGGTTCTCCAGTGATACAGAATTTCAGTCAATATTTCGATCTGTCTCTTCAATGAAACCCAAACTCTTACTTCTAATGGAATCAGTCTTCACAAAGCAGATGACAGAAACTACTGCTCCTCAGAGTTTACAGTTTAAACCAAAGCCTTGAAATTGTGCCAGAATACTGAATGGCCGGGATACAGTAGGCAAGTCACAAGAATGATAAGCAATTTTCTTTACATATTATACTACCCTTTCTCGCTTCAATTGTGCACATGTGCATGCATCAGCTGCATTACTAGAGTTTATCATCTTACCTTATAAGCTTGTAGATAGTCAAGCTGCTTTATTTAAGTAACCTGGTTGTGAGTTTTGGGGTATTGAGCCCGGTAAAGAAGTAATTTGGAAAACTAATTCTGTACCCCATAGCAAATCATCAGATCAATGGGCCTGATTCTGGTTGGCAAAAGCAAACTCCTTCATTAAAGGAGAAAACCATGTGCACTGCAGGTGGGGCAGATGTAACATGTGTAGAGAGAGGTACATTTGGGTGAGTAATGTTGTTTCTGTGCAGAGTAAATACTGGCTGCTTTATTTTTACACTGTAATATAAATATCAGTTTGAACACACACCACCCATTTGTAATGGTATGTACACACGGTGAGATCCCCTTGCTATTCGACTTAAGATTTGAGTGCTATGCAATCTTTGCAACCTCTGTACTATTTGCATACAGTTCATGCTATCTACAATTGATTTGCACTATATAGTATTGCAGCCCTGTCTATCTGGGTTTCAATTTGTGCTGACAAAAGGAGCGCGCATCGGGATCGCAAGGTAAAAAACCTGTGCGATCTGCATACGATCTGCATGTGATTTTGACCATATAGTCAAAATCTCATGCTGATTGCACCCGTGTGTACACAGCATAACTCTCTCTGCATGTTACATCAGCCTTACCTGCAGTGCACATGGTTTTGTCTATTAAAGGGACATTGATTTTGCAAACCAACCAGAATTAGGCCCATTGTTTTAATTATCTAAAAGAACTAGAAAAGTATATATAGCATATTTGCCTGTACACTAATTTTCATAAATATCTCTACCGTGTACAGCTCCTGGCCTGTGAAATATTTGGCGCCACCAACTGTAGTTGCAGAGATTCCCCTATATTAAAAATTGAGAATAATATAATTTTCTATTTGTGTAATGTATTTTGTGCTCTTTAGTCACAACCTCTATACTTTTCCAAGTGGGATGATTATACTGATTACTTCTTTGTCTGAGCAGTGCTCAGGCATTTCTACACAGGCTGATGCACACTGCAAGTGAAAAAACCCAATTTCCCTGCTGACAAGACCAAATGTCGACTACGCTCGCAATTGACAAATTGCTATTTTTGTAATTAATAATTCATAGACGCTAATTCGTAAGCACTAACTAGCAATGTGATGGTACTTCAATCTGGAAAACTGTCTGTGATGTTTGTAAGAACAAAAGCACATTTGCTGCATTATCGCTCTCAAAATACATCATTTGTATTGTGCTTAAATATATATATATATATATATATATATATATACATTTATATGGGTGTTAGTTTTATATATATATATATATATATATATATATATATATATATATATATATATATATATTGGTAGGGATTATGTATGTAAGCATCCTTATTAAATTTTGTCTTGAATACTATATGGGGGGGGGGGACAATAAAGTGCTTTCTTTATGATAGCGAAAATAGGCATAAAGGCATGATGGTCCCACTGGGAAATGTACATATAGGGGCCCGCTTAAGGAGTGTGGCTAGTCACCAGAGGGGTGTGGCCAGCTGACAGAGAAATTTGACTAACCATTAAAAAGTAAATAGTGTAGTAAAATGTAATAAAAGCAAATGCACTGTAGAAGATACACCATAGTCCTGTGCAGTATAAGATAATATATATATATTACCCCATAATTGGAAGTGGCAAGCAGTGGGGTCCACTAGGGGTTTGATTTGTACCCCTGTGGGCCAGTCCGACACTGATCATATTTGTTGTATAACGTTTCCACTCACAGTGTTTTTATTCATTTGGTCGACATGAGAATCCAGTATTTCGACTGATGTAATGTCAAAATTGTTGAAATGTAGACAGTATTTGTTTAACCACCTTTCAGAGACATAACAGCGGTTCACACCTGCCAATGGGTTTCATTTGATTGAACAGCTAATAAATCACTTAGGTTGGGATGTTCTAACATCTGCCGCCCCTGGTCGCCCCTCCCTCACTGGGTACCGCATTCTTAATAATGGCATATGCTCTAACATATTCCATTATTAATGCAAAGGACAGCTCTTTCGATAAGAGCTTTCCTTTGCAGTGTGGCTCCAGTGCTGGACTTCCGGGTCAGAGACATACGCATACGCAGAGCGCCGGGACCGGCCGCAGGGCATGCTGGGAGGGATCCGTGATGGAACACTCACACAGCGCTGCAACAAGCGTCAATAGAAATATAGACTATACTCTTTGGTTTGTCCATTCAACCAAAAAAGCCTATTGGAAACCCCAAATTGTTTCCCTGGAATCCCTTCCAAGGTCCCTGCAAGTGGAAATGGTAGTGCTGATGCTATAATAGAATTTGGTTTCTCTGCCAGAGCACAGTAGTGGTTCTGGGAGGGGAATATTAAAACAAACAGTGAATCCCCTGCACTCCACACAGGAAGGTGCGGCTTGATAAATGTGATAATCACCAGTCATTTTAAGATACAGAAAGAATATGTATCAAGCTCTCCTCTACTAAGGTAGATCCTATAAAATCACAGTTTGTGCACAATAAATAAATTAGAAAAGGAAACATGCCATATCATAAAGGCCATCACATTTATTTGTGGCTCAAAAAAAGGTGCATGCAAATAAAAATTAAATCATAAAAAGAAAATTAAAACCACAAGTGGCCGTAAGAAACCTTTTGAGAAAGTCATAGGGGCTGGTCTTGCTATCCCTGGGGAAATATGACCTTCCTTCTGATAATATCCCAGCATCCTCTGCGGCAGCTAAGTGGAGAACGTGGCAAGATCATTAATTCAGTGGTGATGAGTTGAACCCTGTGTGACATCCAGGTATTGAGCTTTCAGGTTTCACCAAAAAGAAAACAGAACGCCCACAGTGGGGGATTTGATACTCTGTCTTCTGAAAAGCTGGTTCCTTACATGTAATTAAATCTTAAAAGTATTGTTCAGAATAAAATACCAAATAACATTATTTACTCAATTTTAAAACAAAGTTATGCAATAGAAAAATACAGTGTTTATACCTAAATTGCAGCATTCAGGAATCTTCTATCTACTACACTGACAAATAGCTCACAGAACTGCCATGGATGAGATGTGCTAACAACAATGATTACAGTTTAGTACCTGCTTGTTACGACAGCATGTAAATAGTAGTTTGGATTTGCAACGCAGTCTGGGAGAAACGGCATGATACCTTTTACTGTACAAACATTAGGGATCTCTGTGATATAATGATAGGGTTTAGCATCACGTATATCACATATTTACTGTCCTGTGTCATTGCTTTCAACGAGTGTATTTCAAGAAAACCATCAGTGGTTGAAATACTTTTCATGCAGTCATTGCACAAGATAGAGCAATCTGTACAGAGGTATAGAGCCCATTCACTGGCATATGTATAATAGGTGCAGAGTGTGCGGTGCACAGGGGCCCTGCTGTTCAGGGGGTGAAAAGATCCCAATGGCTATGTTTATATGTATGTATGTACTATAGGTATGCAGCAGTTTTGTCTATAGTCCAAATCACAGACCTCTAACAGAGGATGCAGGTCCAAAAGTGGTTGTTCCAATCAATTGAGGTTTTATCAGATAAGTGGCAAACTAATTGTATAATTATTATCCATGTTAAATGCTAGGTTACCAGTATGCATCAATGTGATCACCTATAAGTGCAGCTTCTAGTGGTTCCTCTAATAGATAGTCTGTGGACCAGATGTATCAAGCTTCAAACAGTGATAAAATGGAGAGTGATAAACAACCAGCTAATCATCTTGTAACTGTCATATTGCAGGCTGGGTTTGAAAAATGACAGGTAGGAGATGATTAGCTGGTAGTTTAACACATACTTGCCGACTTTGGAGCTGCCCTCTGTGTGAGAGGGCAGCCAGCTCTGTTGGGTAGGGGTGGGGCCATCACCGGGAGTAAAAAAAGAGCCGGTTTGGGTGCAATACCACAGACGGGTTGGCCTGTTGGGGGGCGTGCCTTGGGTAATCGCGCCATTTTAGCCATGCCCCCTGCCGGACAATGCCGGTATTTCAGGCATTGCACTGCGGGGGCGTCATTTTAACCGTGGACCCCCACGCCGAGGGGCGGTTTGAGGGAGATGGGAGGTTATGCGGGAGAGTTGCCCCCCTTTCCAGGGGGGCCAGGAGGGGGACTCGATTTCCGGGACCCTCACGGCCATTTCGGGAGGGTAGGCAACTCTGGTTTATCACTCTCCATTTTATCACCTTTTGAAGCCTGATACATCTGGCCCATTAATGTGCTCTGGCTAATTTGCTAGGAGCTGGATAGCGGGAGCAGTGGGTCATTGGAATTGATACAATGCTGCTTATGCTGGTTCTTGAGGTCTTAATGAATTTATCTTTCCTATCAGACATATGCTTATTAAGAGGGATTATTAGGCCTGTAGAAGTACTTGCTTATCTCTTCTTGCCACTATTAACAGGGATTATATGATGTAACAGATGTATCCTCTCTCCCTGGAAATGGAAGTTGTCATATTATTGCCAAATACCACACTTCCAGCATTTAGTACGGGTGGTAAACTTACTAAAACATCTAAAAATGCAAAGATGTGATGTTGCCATAGCAACCAATGAGATTGTCTATCATTTTCTAGGATACGTTAGAGAAATGATAGAGAAGATCTCATTGGCTGCTATCGGCAACATCTCCTCTTTTCATTTTTAGAAGCTTTAGTAAATTTACCCCTAAAACTTTGATGTTTCTAACATGCAAAAGAAACCAGTTCCAAAGTAAATGTGAAGCCAGTGATGATGTGTCAAATTACAGTACATTTTATGACATTATTATACAGGCGTTTGAAGGTTTGCACCATCTTTTCTTTGCATTTTTTACATTTTCCCTAAGGAATTGAATGCTCACTAAACAGTAGTTAATTGTGGCTGATTAGGGAAGATGTTCCCGTGTCCCTCCCACGACCTTCAGTGTCCGGAAGTGGGTGGGGGAGGGGCAGTTGGGAGTCCCCCTATCAGTTTTTGACCAGCGCTAAATAGAAGCTGTGCGCATGCGCACAACATCTATTCCCATAGCCAGAGGGGCTGGGGTCATGGCTAGAGGCTCACAGAGTGCTGGCCTTGCCCTCTCAGCGTCAAAATGGGGGCCTCAGAGGATGATGCGAATATAGGCCATGCCCCCTATCCCAAAAAGCCCCGCCCCTAATTTATCTGTTTCAATACAGTTGCTTCTTTGTGTATTTGTCCAGATGGAAGGACAAATACACACAGAAGCAACTGTGTTGAAACATAATACTTCATCTAAAATCTGTTCATTTCCTCTCCTTTGCATTGTGTTGATTGCCTTTTATTGATTTGTCTGCTTTTCCAGATTGAGAAAATCTAAGAATTGATACATTTGACTTTTATTTAAATGTTTCTGACATGCAGGTTTAACAATGATATCCCATTTGCAGAATATAGTTAATAAGCATTGTAGCCACAGAAAATCAATGAATGTGGTGAAAAATGTCGATATAGTAGGGAGGTCAAAATGTCAACATTCACAGAAAAGTGACATTGTGAATAGCAACAGTCTCCATGTCAACCATATGGATTTGTATTGACAGATAAACCATAACCATGTCAACAGAGTGTCATTGTTGACCTTGTCAATGTCGACATTCAGACCATGTCAACATTCTGAACATACCGTATGCCATCAAATACTATAAGAAAACCTTACTGACATACCTGAGCGATATTTGACTTGCTGGCCTGCCAGTGATAGTTCATGTACACCGGAACTGATAGCCCAGACTCTATTTTCGTTTCTACATAGTGGAGAAAACTATTATTTCTGTCAGAAACACCTAGGTACAGGGCTTTTATCCATGTATCCAATAGAGCCCTGTGTCTTCTACCACCAGGTATAATGAAATATAGTACCCTTGTACAGTTGGATAAAGTCACAGAAAATGTCACAGGACCAGTGAACATCTTCATACTTACTAGTATTACTCATAAATGTTTTAGAATTACCAAGAATAATAATAAAAAAAAATGACATATTGAAGATACTATATAACTACAGGGCAGTCATAAGAAAAGTGGGGCACGGGACTGACAAAATATGCAGGGCCCCCCTCCCTTCTTTCTGGAACCCTGGTGAGACCTCCACTGTGCACAGCACTGGCTGCACTAATCGACTGTACCTCTACATTTCTTCAATGGAAATGATGAACTTTGCTTATGACAAATTATACTTAATAGACTCAAATCCCAGGCCCCCTTTCTTTCCGGGCCCAGGGCTGGAGTCCTGGCAGGTAGTCCCAACCTGATGTGGGCCCTGTTTAACTATAACAGCTTTCATTGCAACATACATTTTATTACATATTGGCTGTTCATAGAGTATATCAGCTTGATATTCTGTGGGGCTAATAAACTTTATTTTTGTTCACTGTAATTTATGGCTACAATGTTCCGACAAAGAAACCTTACTGCTGCAATTCAAGCAATATTTTTCCCGAAAGAGGCTTGAAATGTTACATAAAGCCCATTGTATGCCTATGAATCTGTGAAGCAATGACAAGCTTACCTATAATACACCACTACAGTGTTTTTATTGTAGAAGTTTTGTAACATGCAGCAGTTTTGCATTTAATAATATTGCCCTTTTAAATCCTGCTGCCAGAAACATCAGGAAGGGGAGCCTTAGTAAGTATACTGGAGAACAGACAGACCACTTTCTCCCAGCACTGATGATGGTGCAAAAGAACATACTCCTACCAGAAAATGAAGTTTATACTCCTACCAGAAAATGAAGTTTATTACAGCTTCGGAACACTGCAGTTATCAATATTATCTCAAGACTAGATTAAGACAAATGTTTTACCATACTTGCCAACATCTCCAAATACAGATCCGGGACATTTTGCGCACGGAAGGAGCACTCCAAAAAAGTGGGTGGGACCTCAGAAAAAGAAGTGGTGTCAAATGGGAATGCCCTCATTGTGAGCCACACCCCTGTTTGCAATCACTATGTCACCATGTCAAGCGATCCATGAGGCAGGATGGTTGGAAGGTTGGAGGAGTCTTTAAACTAGGCATGGGGGGGGGGGAATACAGATATAAACTATGGGCATGTAAGACAGAATAGTGAGGTGCGGAAAAGCAAGAGAATGGAGGTTGGAGAAGGCGGGTTGGGGAGCATAACTAGAGTCAGTAAGAAATCAATAGAGCATCGAGATCACAACCAAACCTCAAAGGAAGAAACTAAAAATAAACATAAACTGAAAGGCTTGCTGGCTAATGCAAGAAGCTTAGCAGGAAAAATGGGGGAACTGGAAACTGTGGTCACTAGGGATGATTATGACATTATTGGTATAACAGAAACATGGTGTAATGAGTCACACAACTGGGCATTAAACATGGAGGGATATACTCTCTACAGAAAAGACAGGGAAAATAGAAGGTGGTGGAGGGTGTGCCTTTATGTAAAAAATAACTTAACACCGTGTGAGAAAGAAATGAGCTCAGGTATAGATGAAAATAACATGGAGGCCGTGTGGGCAGAGATAACATACAATTTTAATAGGGGTATGCTACAAACCGCCAAACATGAATGATAGGGACGAGTCTCTACTCTTAAACCAAATCAAAAAATCGTCAGATCAGGGGCAAGTACTAATTATGGGGGATTTTAACTTTCCAGACATTGGCCCTTATTCTGATCGGTGCGGCCGGATCCGATTATGCGGCCAGGACCGTGCGTGCGAAACCCCGCCTTCCATACGGATCGCCAACTCCGTCCGTACGCGGTAAGAAGCTGGCCGAACGGACCGCACGTGTATTTTTCACGGAATACGCCTCCTCCATTTCAGGGAACCTCCCCCATCATTCGATGGTCGCAGACCATCGAATGCAGGACCGAGTGCTCCACCAGCTCCCGCAACCTCAGACCACACGGACATTTTTCCGTGCAAAAGCAGGGATCTGGGCGGGCAGCTGACATCCGGCAATGTCATATGTCCGCCCCCTACACATGCGTCACGGCCGCATTACCATACGTACGCCCAGCGTTTGCATGGGAACGCCCATGAAACGCGGGGTGTATGCATATGGTAATGAGCCCAAATAGCCCTTCACGCCCCTCTCCACCCCCTGTTCGGAGTGTTCACATTACATGCGGAATTTGGCCGTACGCCCCGCTCGCACATGCGCAGAGACGCCTCTGCACATGCGCAGACACAAAACATCGGCGACACGAACGCACGCGGATATTACCGCACCGATCAGAATAAGGGCCATTGTTTGGATAAATGAGACATGTATATTAGCAAAAAGCAGTGGGTTCCTAAACTTACTCAGAGATCAATTTATCACACAAAAGGTAGAAGCTCCAACTCGTAAAGAGGCATTATTGGTACTAGTGCTAACAGAATTAGCGACCCGCCTGCATTACATTTTTGATAACTAAGGTATCAAAAGCCTGTAGAATAGCAGAGGTAGTGCCAATACTCAAAAAAGGAAAAACGGACGACCCAGGTAATTACAGACCAGTGAGCTTAACATCTATAGTGGGTAAAATATTTGAAGGATTTTTAAGGGATTGTATCCAGGAATATTTAGACCTTCATAGTTTACTTAGTATTAACCATCATGGGTTTGTGGAAAATCGATCATGCCAAAAAAATTTACTAGGCTTCTATGAGGATGTCAGCAAAAACCTTGATAATGGAAACGCTGTAGATGTGGTCTTCCTAGATTTTGCTAAAGCTTTTGATACAGTGCCACACAAAAGGTTGATAAAAAAAATGGAGGTCCTGGGATTAGGGGTAAGAATCTGTAGATGGGTAGGGAACTGGCTGTGTAATAGAGAACAGGGAGTGGTTGTTAACAGTGCAGCTTCAAATATGATACCAGTACTAAGTGGAGTGCCACAAGGTTCGGCACTAGGGCCTATTTTATTTAACAGTTTGGAGGTATGGTGTTAATGCTTAGTTATCACTGGTTATCCCCTTTTTTGTAGAGGAACAGTAAAACACAATGCTTAGGTCTACAATACGTTAAATGGATGCTGCACCTTAACTCATTTATAATGTAGATTGCTAATTAACAAAATATTGATTTACAAATTGTTTCACTTGTGTGCTATTTACTTCTAGGAATATATCTTTTTGTGAAGTTATGAATTAAGATTACATGTAGCAGGTGTAAATTTACATTAACAACATTTGCAAATCTTAATATCAATTGGTAGCTAACAAGTAGGGATGCCAATCCCGGGGCTTTTTTCAATCCCGGGATTCGGGATTGAAAAATGCTCAATCCCGGGATTCCCGGGATCCCGGGATTGGCTTCCCTAATAATAAAAAACACCCTGGCCGCCCAAGCGCTGGGCGGGTGGGTGGCAGGGACCGCTGGGTGGGAGGGCGGGTGGGTGGCAGGAACCGCTGGGTGGGAGGGCGGGTGGGTGGCAGGGAGCACTAGGTGGGCGGGTGGGTGGCAGGGACCGCTGGGTGGGCGGGTGGGTGGCAGGGACAGGGACCGCTGCCGCTGGGTCCCCGTGAGCGCTGGGTGGGTGAGCGGGCGGGTGGCCGGCCGTGAGTGCCGAATTTTTTTGAGACCCGTCATTTTGAATCAATGATACATGGACAGGACCCAGAAAACAGAATTATTATATATGTCACACCTCTTTTTGAGTGTGGGACACCGAATAAGGGTTTATATCAAGTGAAAGCTAATCAACCTTCACATTCACTGACTCAGGTCTATTGAAGCCTATTATAAAGCTAATTGAGTTTGTATGGAATCATAATCTTGGTCAAGGATTGTGTGGTTGTCATGAACCCCAGTTCTCGCACTGCTCGCATGCGCCCCTTACCGGCACGCTGGGGTAGTGTTCTCCGTAGGTCGGCTGCCGGCACAGTCGGCAATCCCTGGCGTGATGTCTTTTGCTTCCAAGTCGCCCCTGCGTCACTGTGAGCTCCAGGTGTATTCCCTGATCAAGCTGCGGGTCACATGATCCAGGTAAGCTCCAACTCACTTCCTGGTCTGTGTGCTGCTGCTGCGGCTAATTCCATCACCTGCGTCTGATTCCCTAATCACCTGGAGGGATAAAAACCCAGCTCACAGTCTCCTCCTTGTCTTGAACAACTCGTCAGTTTACCTGTGAGTTCTCCAGCGTTAAGCTCCTGTCAAGACTCCCCACGTGCTCCAGAGGTCCGGTTTCCTGAGTCCGCTGTCACCTGTGTTACTCTCAGCGTCCTGGTTATTCCACTCCTGCCAGAAGTCTCCATGTGTTTCCATCTGCCGTGTGATCCTGTCTTCTCGTGCAGCCCAGGTTACTTTCTCAGTGTCCGGTTATCCGTGGGTTTCCTACCCGTCTCCCCTCGGCTGTCAGGCCACTCCAGCGATCCCCAGTGATCTCAAGTACCGGCTCCCTAGCCGTTCCAGCGTTCCCCAGTGATCTCAAGTACCGGCTCCCTAGCCGCTCCAGCGATCCGCAGTGATCTCAAGTACCGGCTCCCTAGCCGCTCCAGCGATCCCCAGTGATCTCAAGTATCGGCTCCCTAGCCGCCCCAGTGTCCCCAGTGTCTCCAGTGTCTCCAGCGCCCCCCTGTGTTACCCTTGTGTCATCCTCGGCTTCCAGGCCGCATCTCTCATCTCTCAAGTACCCTCTGTGTTGCTGTATAGCATTCAGTGCCATCGACCACCATTGATGGTTTAAGTACCCCGTTTAAAGACTCTTGTGCCTCAACTCTGCCAAAGCCACAGGGGAACCTGGGCAGAGGGCCGCGACCTGGTCGGCAGTTGCAGCGAAGTCCATATCCCCTTGCGGGGGTCCCTGGTGAATACCACTGTCGGCTTAGACCCCGCGCCTCTGCTTTAGGTCTCAGCCAATCCTCTGTGTCCCCGGCAGTTCATCTCCCTCCTGTCTCCGTGCATGAGCTCCAGCTACCTCAAGCCTCCTCGTTTCCAGTTCCCTGCGCCCTCCACTGGCGCACCCAGGTCAGTGCCGGGAACACAGACAGTCCAGGCCGTGACAGATTGTTCAAGACCGATGGACTCGGCACGCGACCATAGTGTGGGGCCAGCGGCTCTCCAAGATGTCACCTCGCGTATAGAAATGCAAGAAGCGACGCAGCAGCAGGTGATTACATACCTCCAGGATGTGTCCACTCGTCTGGATTCCCTCCAGCAGTCTCTCCGGCCACCTCCGCCACCGGTATCTAATCAGCCTGCCACTCATGCCCCAGCATATATTCCTCGTCTTCAGCTGCCTACTCCTAATAAATATGATGGCAATCCCAAAGGCTGTAGAGGCTTTTTAAACCAATGTGACATCCAATTTGAGCTTCTATCACAGAACTTTCCGACTGCCAGGACCAAGATAGCATATATTGTTTCCCTGCTGACTGGTTCTGCCCTAGATTGGATATCACCCCTCTGGGAAAGATCTGATCCAATTCTCACCGATTATGACAGATTCGTCTCTCTCTTCCGACGGATTTTCGATGAGCCAGGAAGGCCTGCATCAGCCTCTACAGAAATTCTCCGCCTCAAACAGGGCTCTCGCCCCATGGGCCAATTCGTGGTTCAATTCCAGACTCTTGCCTCCGAGCTCAAATGGAACAATGAGGCGTTAACAGCCGCCTTCTGGTTGGGCGTCTCAGAACGCATCAAAGATGAACTTGCCACCCGAGATCTCCCTGAGCAGCTTGAAGAATTAATTTCCTTGTGTGTCAAAATAGACCTGCGCCTAAGGGAGCGAGGTCTAGAAAAATTAAAGAAAGTAGTCCCCCGAGTTCCGCCTCTGCCTCAGCACCGTCCTACGACAACCACTACAGAAGAACCTATGCAAATAGGTAGATCTAGGTTATCTACAGAAGAACGGTCCAGGAGGCAAAAAGAAAAATTATGTATTTACTGTGCCGCCCCCGGTCACTTCATTGGGTCCTGTCCCGAGCGTCCGGGAAACGCCAAGCCCTAACCTGCAGTGGGGGAGTCAGGTTAGGTTGTCTCAGTAAAACTCCTCCCACCACTGACTTGATTCTACCTGTTGCCCTTGTGTCCCCTGTGGGTACCCTGCAAGTCTCAGCCCTGGCAGACTCCGGGGCTGCAGGGAACTTTATCTCAGCCGAGCTGGTAAAGAAGTGTAAAATTCCAATTCTGCCTCTTTCCCAGCCTCACTTCCTAACAGCGGTGGATGGAAGCAGGATCCCCGGAAGCGATATTGTGTATCGGACAGTTCCTGTCTCATTCCATGTAGGTGTACTTCATCAAGAATGTATGGACTTCCTGGTCATTCCTAAATCCTCTTATGACCTTGTGTTAGGGCTACCATGGCTACAACTCCACAATCCCCGTATCGATTGGAGATCTCTCCAAATTGTGGAATGGAGCGAATATTGCCAGAAACATTGCTTGACTGAAGTAACTCCGGTCCGATCCTCCGCAGTCAAAAGCCTTCCGGGTCTTCCCTCAGTGTATCATGCATTCAGTGATGTATTCAGCGAACAAGCCGCTGATGTTCTGCCTCCACACTGTCGGTGGGATTGTCCCATCGATCTCCTCCCTGGGAAGTCCCCTCCTAAGGGGCGTACTTATACTTTGTCAATCCCTGAGACCAAAGCGATGTCTGAGTATATCCAAGAAAATCTCCAGAAAGGTTTCATCCGACCCTCTACCTCCCCCGCTGGTGCAGGATTCTTTTTCGTGAAAAAAAAAGATGGAGGGTTACGCCCATGCATAGATTATAGAGGTCTCAACGAGATAACCATCAAGAACAGTTATCCTCTTCCCTTGATCACTGAGTTATTTGATCGTATCAAAGGTGCAAAAATTTTTACCAAGCTTGACCTCAGAGGGGCGTACAATCTGATCAGAATTCGCCAAGGCGACGAATGTAAGACTGCCTTCAACACTAGAGATGGGCATTACGAGTATCTAGTGATGCCCTTCGGTCTCAGTAATGCACCTGCCGTCTTTCAAGAATTCGTCAATGAAATTTTTAGAGATGTCCTATATAAATATCTTGTTGTTTACCTCGACGATATTTTAATTTTTTCTTCAGATCTCCAGTCTCATCGTTCTCAAGTCAAAGAAGTGCTGTCCCGTTTACGTGCTAATAAATTGTACGGTAAACTCTCCAAGTGCACATTCGAAGTTCCCCAGATACCCTTCCTAGGGTATATCGTGTCTGGCTCAGAGTTACGAATGGATCCCGCAAAACTCGAAGCCATCAACAGTTGGTCCCAACCAACCACTCTTAAAGCAGTCCAGCGTTTTATTGGCTTTGCCAATTACTACAGAAAATTTGTCAAAGGATTCTCCACCCTCATCGCTCCCATCACAGCTCTCACCCAAAAAGGTGCCAATCCAGCTATCTGGTCCGAAGAAGCCTTGTCCGCATTCCACCTGCTAAAACAAGCCTTCATATCTGCCCCCATCCTCCGGCAGCCAGATACAGACAAACCCTTCCTCTTGGAAGTCGACGCCTCGAATGTGGGTGTTGGTGCTGTGCTCTCTCAAGTTACAGACGATGGCAAACAGCACCCCTGTGGGTTTTTCTCCCGGAAATTCCTCCCTGCCGAGAAAAATTACTCCATTGGCGATCAAGAGTTGTTGGCAATTAAACTTGCACTGGAAGAATGGCGTTATCTGTTAGAAGGGGCCAAGTTTCCCGTGTCCATCTTCACAGATCACAAGAACTTACTGTATGTCCAGACAGCCCAGTGTCTTAATTCCCGCCAAGCTTGTTGGTCCTTATTCTTCTCACGATTCAGTTTTAAAATTTTCTATCGTCCTGGGTCCCAGAATGCAAAAGCCGATGCACTGTCCCGCTCTATGGAAGATGACACAGTGCTGCAAGAACAGCGTCCTATCATCAGTCCTACGGCCTTTGCCGCTACCCATGTGTCACCCGTGCCACCTCGAGGAAAGATGCTGGTTCTACCAGAACTCCAGCCCAAAGTCTTATCTTGGGCTCATGCCTCGCCTTTCTCCGGCCACCCAGGCGTTCACAAAACCCTGGAAATTCTCCGCCGGTCATATTGGTGGCCTCACATGAAAAAGGATGTCCAGGATTTCGTGGCCTCATGTCCTACCTGTGCCCAGCATAAAGTCCATCGTCAGTCTCCTGCAGGTGCTCTCCTTCCGTTGCCCACTCCCATGCGTCCCTGGACGCACATTTCCATGGACTTTATTTCTGAACTCCCTAAGTCTCAAGAATGTAATACCATCTGGGTGGTGGTAGACCGGTTCTCCAAAATGGCACACTTCATCCCATTGACCGGCCTGCCCTCTGCTCCCAAGCTCGCCCAGATCTTCATTCAACATATCTTTCGAATTCATGGACTCCCTGCAGATATTGTCTCCGATCGTGGAGTGCAATTTGTAGCCCGCTTCTGGAGAGCTCTCTGTTCTGCCCTGAAGGTAAAATTGAACTTTTCCACAGCGTACCACCCGCAGTCTAATGGGCAAACAGAGAGAGTTAACCAAGATCTGGAAGCATTCCTCCGCCTGTATGTTACCTCGTCACAAGACAACTGGGTCAGTCTGCTGCCTTGGGCTGAATTTGCCCACAACTTCAGATACCACACAGCTACTGGCTACTCTCCTTTCTACGTAGTTTACGGTCAACACCCTCGACCACCGACCTTTGAGCCTTTACCAGCCTTGGAAGTGCCTGCCGCATCTTCCACACTCAAGCATTTTTCATAAGTTTGGAAAAAAGTGCATGTTTCTCTCAAGAAAGCCTCAAAAAGATACAAATTCTTTGCTGACCGTAAAAGAAGAGCAGTTCCTCAGTTAAAACTTGGTGACAAGGTATGGCTCTCCACTCGATATCTTCGCCTACGAGTCCCGTCCATGAAATTCGCCCCCCGATTCATTGGGCCATTCCCTGTGATCCGAAGAATCAACCCGGTAGCTTATAAGCTGAAGTTACCACCATACCTGAAGATCCCAAATTCCTTCCACATATCCTTATTGCGACCTCTCGTCCTCAACCGGTTCCAAAGTGCCACTCCTGAGCTCCCCAGAGTTTATACCCATCGAGGGGTTGAATTCGAGGTCGATAAGGTGGTGGATTCTCGCAAAAGATATGGAAACATCCAATACCTCATCGATTGGAAGGGCTATGGCCCGGAAGAAAGAAGCTGGATCAATGCCGCAGATGTGCATGCTCCCCGTTTGATTGCAGCTTTTCATAAAGACAACCCAAGTAAGCCCAAAGGGTGTTCGGTGCCCACCCTAAAAGGGGGGGTACTGTCATGAACCCCAGTTCTCGCACTGCTCGCATGCGCCCCTTACCGGCACGCTGGGGTAGTGTCCTCCGTAGGTCGGCTGCCGGCACAGTCGGCAATCCCTGGCGTGATGTCTTTTGCTTCCAAGTCGCCCCTGCGTCACTGTGAGCTCCAGGTGTATTCCCTGATCAAGCTGCGGGTCACATGATCCAGGTAAGCTCCAACACACTTCCTGGTCTGTGTGCTGCTGCTGCGGCTAATTCCATCACCTGCGTCTGATTCCCTAATCACCTGGAGGGATAAAAACCCAGCTCACAGTCTCCTCCTTGTCTTGAACAACTCGTCAGTTTACCTGTGAGTTCTCCAGCGTTAAGCTCCTGTCAAGACTCCCCACGTGCTCCAGAGGTCCGGTTTCCTGAGTCCGCTGTCACCTGTGTTACTCTCAGCGTCCTGGTTATTCCACTCCTGCCAGAAGTCTCCACGTGTTTCCATCTGCCGTGTGATCCTGTCTTCTCGTGCAGCCCAGGTTACTTTCTCAGTGTCCGGTTATCCGTGGGTTTCCTACCCGTCTCCCCTCGGCTGTCAGGCCGCTCCAGCGATCCCCAGTGATCTCAAGTACCGGCTCCCTAGCCGCTCCAGCGTTCCCCAGTGATCTCAAGTACCGGCTCCCTAGCCGCTCCAGCGATCCGCAGTGATCTCAAGTACCGGCTCCCTAGCCGCTCCAGCGATCCCCAGTGATCTCAAGTATCGGCTCCCTAGCCGCCCCAGTGTCCCCAGTGTCTCCAGTGTCTCCAGCGCCCCCCTGTGTTACCCTTGTGTCATCCTCGGCTTCCAGGCCGCAACTCTCATCTCTCAAGTACCCTCTGTGTTGCTGTATAGCATTCAGTGCCATCGACCACCATCGATGGTTTAAGTACCCCGTTTAAAGACTCTTGTGCCTCAACTCTGCCAAAGCCACAGGGGAACCTGGGCAGAGGGCCGCGACCTGGTCGGCAGTTGCAGCGAAGTCCATATCCCCTTGCGGGGGTCCCTGGTGAATACCACTGTCGGCTTAGACCCCGCACCTCTGCTTTAGGTCTCAGCCAATCCTCTGTGTCCCCGGCAGTTCATCTCCCTCCTGTCTCCGTGCATGAGCTCCAGCTACCTCAAGCCTCCTCGTTTCCAGTTCCCTGCGCCCTCCACTGGCGCACCCAGGTCAGTGCCGGGAACACAGACAGTCCAGGCCGTGACAGTGGTGAGGTGTGTATAAACAAATCGACTTTTTAACATTGGTGTAATCGAAAGTAAAATAGGTGTGTACCTTCCCATAGATATATACACAAGACATTATTGTTTAATCTGCCTGGCAATATTGTGCAATCACATTAGAAGCATACTGTAGCTGTGTTAGCTTTGGTTTATGATAGTGTTTTGTTTGTCTTTAGTCAGGCAGTTGTATAATTATTACATAGTTTAGAAAATGCATTATGATGCTTTGTTAACTATTTATCGCTTGATTTATTATCAAGTATCCAAATGCTGCATTAAAAAATGATGCAGAGGACATTTTCTGACATCATAACTGTAACATTATCAAGATTAACATACATGATTCCCTTCCGAAGTGTAATTTTACCTCCTCCTATCTTCAGTTGTTTAATTAAATTGAATTTATCACCACATATTAAAACAACACCTCATTGCCAAATAAGCAAATGTTAATAAATTAATTATAATGGCTTTCTTTATTCAATAGACATCTATTAATTGAACAAACAATTGTATAAGTTTATTTAACACAATAACAATTATGCAATATGATAAAATACATTGCTCAACTTATCCAGATGAAATCCATTGTTACCAAAATATTGGCTTTCAGAAATTAAATTACAAAAAGGGACTTGAATTTGACCAAGCTTATTATCTGTCCTGCTCAGATTTGGTTTCCATCTAAATCCCCATACACACTAGGCGATATAATGAGGGATATCACTCATTTTGGCACTTCTAAGCGATAACGTTCAGTATATTGCCCAGTGTGTACACTCTGACCCACAGCCAATGTACTCTCCTGTGAGTGGTTACCGACCCAATTCGTCAGGTCCCTGATCCCTACAATATCAGCGGTGACAGTCTAGTGTGCAAGGTAACATATCCTATGCTAATTTATTTTGATATTTTGGAGTCTGCAATGGCAATTAGTGGACACAGATTATTGGGTTCAGAGGCCCCGCACTGCACACCATAAACCCATATAGTTATAATCACCTGTAAATGGTCTCTACTCTTCTAAACAGGCCTTGGAAGTTAAGAGGTATAGGTCTGTAGTGGGTGAAAACATGAACCCCACTGTACTGTATGTACAGTATATTCACTGAATGGTTAGCATCATATTGGTCTACACTGGTCTAATTATCCAGTGATTATAACCTATTTAATGATAATACATTTCATGGTTGGGAGTATAATGCCAGGGGAGACAGGATTTGTAAAATGGACAGATAACGCAGGTGTAGTCATAAACTGATATTGGGGTGGTCTTGAATACATGTCCAAGTTTTGTGTGTGTGATATTTTATTATACACCTCAGAGATTTCCTTAGAGATAAATAATGACTTTCATTAAAAATATTGAACAATACCTTAAGACCACCAGCTCTAATGTAATGCAAAATAATTTCTAAATTGGGAAATGTCCAACTTTTGAAAAAGATAAAGTTGAGAAGTTTGACATAATTATTAAGCAGTTACCAGGTATCAATTGTCTAATATAGTGATACAATAACAGAAGCTGATTGGTCCCTATAGCGGCCTCCACCTATCACAGAGGCTTTATACATTTCCCCCAATGATAGTCTTGTGCAGTAATGAGGCTCACTGGAGAGGTGGTGCTATTGTCAATCAAGATCAGATTGTACTTTGGAAGGCACCATTGTACTGCTAAAAAAATTAGCTTTCTTCTATTTTGTTCACCTGTTTGTCTAATTGCACTAATAAATGCTCAAATCAATGTAGCTGTCTTTTAATTGTATACATTTGTTGTTGGGTAGTCCTTTACTATATTATGTTATATATGTAAATTAATGCTGTGGTAGGCCAGGCCAAAGCTTCTTAAAATTATTAAAGTATATTTCAATCTATGGAGTCTATTGTACTAAGCCTTGGAAAGAGATAAAGTGAATGGAAATAAAATACCAACCAACAAGCTCCTAACTTTTATTTTTAAAACACAGCATGTAACATGGCAAGTTAGGAGCTGATTGGCTGGTACTTTCTCTCTCTCTTAAGCTTAGTACATATACCACAGACACTACATATACCTTTACTTCTGGTTAATGGTTATTGATATACTGTATATTTTAATGATGTGGACACAAAGCACTCATCAGTCAATGGTGTGTTGCACAAAATCCAAACACTCTTGGACAAATGGAGTCGCATAGTAATTCCAAGATTCATCTTGTACTGTCCACCACAGCAAATGCATGAGAATACATCATAAAAATATGAGATATTGGGGCAGATGTATTAAGCCTGGAGAAGAGATAAACTGGAGATAAAGTGGAGATAACTTGGAAGAGTTAACGCACCAGCCAATCAGCTGTGTTTGAAATATGACAGTTGGGATCTGATTGGCTGGTGCGTTATCTCCTTCCACTTTATCTCCAGTTTATCTCTTCACCAGGCTTAATACATCTGCCCCATTATATGTCACAGCTGATTAAATGCAATTCAGTTTTACAGATTTGATAGAGAAATGGGAGCTACAACACTTGGGGATGATTCCATTAAAGACTCTTGGGGGGGATTCAAATAAGCGCCTCAACGCTTGCCAAAGGTCCTGTAGCCTGGAAAGTGTTTCCATTTTCTATAAAGTAGCTGGAATGAAGGAGTTTGAAAGGCAGTCTCCCAGGGGAAGGTATGGGGCTGAAAATGAACTAAGCAGCTCAACGAAAAGAGCGTAGTGTACCAAGGTCATACAAGTTCCGGGCACGCAGTGATGATGGTAGATTACTATGCATGACTGAATTATTATAGTCTAAAAGGAAAAGAAATTCCTTTCAATCTCAAAACAGTAAAGAGCAGCACACCTTTATTTATGATGAGGAATCATTCAATCGTCAGTGCTTCATACAAAGCACTTTATATGCAGAGGGCAGACCATCCCATTAGTCCTATCACAGTAAGACTTCTCTATAAAACTGTAAGAATATTTTTTTAAAAATAGAGAGAATTGGTTGCCAAAGACAGAGTGGCATAGCTTGAAATACAGACAGTGGGCCGTATTCTGGTTCACTCTCAAAGGCAAATTCCTTCTCAAATGGACAAAACCATGTGCACTGCAGGTGGGGCAGATGTAACTTGTGCAGAAAGAGTTAGATTTGGGTTGGGTATTTCTTCAAAGGAATTTGCCTCTGAGAGTGAACCAGAAAGTATGCTTCTGTCCTCTTTATAACACACTTATTGATTTAATTACATCTGCATAGACATGTGTTCATTAGGTAAACATGGGAAAAAATAACAAGTGCAACAACCATGCTGCAAATTATAGTAAAACTAGAGAGTACCATAGATTTTCATATGTTTATAATGGCACTAAGGGATTGATGTATCTAGCAGTGAAAAGTGTGGAGAAGTGGACCAGTGAAGCAGTTGTCCATGCAGTGGCGTAGCTATGCTGTGGCAGCCACCTCGGTGGCTTGGGGGAGCCGTCGCCGCTGTGGTCTGTGGGACGCAGAGCATGAAAGTGCCCTCCGCCCTGCTCATTTAGGATTTAATCTAAATTAATGCCTGCTGCAGCCGATCACCTGGAGATAAAGTCTGCTCATTGGTGCTCCTGCACACAGGACAGTGCAGGAGCCCAGCAGCAGTGGACGCAGTGGTCGGGCGGCGGGCTCTGTCTCCATGCAAAAGAGTCTGCCTGGGAGGGATGCAGCCCCGTCTCCTTCACCTCTGTGTGTGGATGCCGAGAAAGAAACCTCCTCTGGAAATGACTGACCATGTAGGTAAAACAATTTTTTTATTAATGTGGGGGGCAGGGAATTTTTGGCAACCAATTCTCTCTTTCTTGCTGGATACATCGTTTTTGGTGTAATTTTCACATTGTTATCATTATTTCCAGGAATAGGAAGACAACAGTCAAGTCATTTCAGACATGCATAACATAACAACCTGTGCACTCATCCAGAGTGTGAAAGCTGCTATGAATCTTGTACCAGAGTGTAACATTAGGTGAGCACTAGTACTTGTTCCTGAGTACAGTACTTTTGTAGTACAGTACTTCAATGAAAGGCCCGAGAGACAGACTTCTAAAATAAAAATATCGTCTTGGATAAGAAACCTAAATAACCTTGTTGTGTACATTAACAATAAATATACAAATCTATATTTGTCAAAAAATGCCATATTCTTCTAATGTTTAAATGGAAATCAAATCCTAGATGGCAGTACAGTAGACCGCGCAACGCGCTTTGGATTCACCTTCACCTTACTGGACACATCAGTTGCAGTGGTGCTGATCTCTTCAACCCAAGAGCCACATTTTTGCTCTTTACAAAATCGCCTATCGCAACCTCTTCCTACTGGTGAGACTATTGCCATGTTCATTCCCGCAGCACTGGCACTTTCAGCTTGCTCCTGAATGTTCTACTAACTTGTCACTTTATGCACCTTGTATTTTTATCTATTTTTTTCAATATTGCTATCATTGTATATTAAAATTGTAGTGCACGTTCCCAAATCACGGGTAGTTTATAATCCCCAACTGGATTGTGTCACATCCGGTAAGTATTTATGGCGCCCATGGACACCACATGTTTCTGTGTTAAGTACAAAGCTAGAAATGTACCATAACATTTTCTGTACAAACAGTCTCTCATTTATCTGGGTGTGTAGTTATAAGGAACTGTTAACATTTCAGTCAGGCGGAATAGACAAATCCCAAAGCATCGTTTGCTTCATTACAACAGGCAGTTCTTCAAATTAACAAAGGCATTTGCATGCCTAATATAAAATATTAATGTCTAATTTGTTCAACAATTTTGCAGAAATTAAAACTTTTAGGTTAATCATACACCAAGTCATTTTAATTAAAACCGTTAAAAAACAATTAATACAGTACGGCTTTTTTGGATTCTTGCCACTTTTATTGGCTTACTAAATCAAGAGGTTTTTTTTTCCCTTTGACTTAATGAATGCTAAATTTGTCAGTGAAAGTAAACACAACGCTTTATAAACAGTCCATCTGCTTCGGCATTAGGGCTGTATGTATAGTCCTATTTTTATTCCGCTTAGTTAATCCTCACACATTTCAGTAATAAAAATAATAAGAAAAAATACATGCTAGACTTGTAAGCGTCATTAAGGTTCTTTTACAAACGGCAACTGTTAATTGGCTTAGCCGTCATAACATGTGCATGTGTTACTGGTGTGGTACCAAGCTATATGATACATTTCAGCCCAGGATGGCAGAATTTGAGGATAATTTTATTAACAGTTTCAGGATAATGTAGGTTAATGAAGAAACATCTGTATATCATAATGACTGTACCTACTTTTACATTTTCCCTTCTGTAGATACTGGAGGGGGCGTCTTTCTGGGTAGTGTGAGGGTATGGCATTATTCTATTATTAAAGTACCGAGTACAGGAATACTTTTCAATGTGGAGGGCATATAGCCAATTTTTAAGAATACACCAATCTATTCAAAAAGTCTGTCACATTTAATCTTGCTCATGATTCAAGCTAGAAGTGAGCATAATAAGAAATATTTATTTTTAAATATTTTCTTTAAAATATTTATTTGAACGGGATGCTAACTATAGTAGTAGGAGTTTTAATTAAGATGTGGCATTTACATACTACAGTGTAACCTTAAAAGTTTTTCCTACATTCCTGCACAGCTGCACCACTGCTGGCCATACACTAGACCAATTTTCATCCAACCATCCAACTAGTTGGTTGCTTGGACTGAAAATCTGGTACTGTAAAGGGCCCCTTACACTTGTGAGATTTTTTCAGATTTGACCCAATTAAGATCGATTGGGCCAATTTATCTGACAGAATCTGATGTGCCTGATGTGTAGGACCCAATGCACAATCCCGTGCACATTGGGTCTAACCAAGAGATTGATCCTCCTGCACATAGGATAAATCTCGTCAATCAGGTCCAAGTTGTTGGATAACAAGTTGGACAAGTGTAAGGGGGCCTCAAGGGGCAAATACCAATAAGCAATTTGCTCACAAACGCAGGAGAATGGACAGAAACATTCAGTGAAACTGTTTAAATTAAATAAGTCCAACTACAGTACATTGTCTGAGTGACAGTTGTCCATTTTCCGATTTGGGAAACAAGTGACTTAATTACAAATTACATTTGCTCCTATCCAGTACCAGGTTTTTATTCCATCCAACCAACCAGTTGGATGGTTGGAGGAAAGTACTGTAGGTCTGATGTATGGCCAGCATTAGTTACGGCCCTGCCTGGTGGCCTTATGGCTGACAGAGCTGCCTGCAGGGACTAGAGGGTATTTGTGCAGTTTGACAAATACTTTAATGAGTGACCACCTGTGAAATCCCTGTGCATCTCACATTACAGGTGGTTTTATCTTCTTTATTATGTATTTATGTTCTACTACTGTCAGTGGTTTATTTGTTGTATGTTTAATAAACTCAAACTTAATGTTACTAAAGAAGAAAAAAGTATATACACTGTAAACATATTATCTGATAACAGTGCTATTGGCTTATTTAACTTTCTAGAGCTGTGCTCTGTAAAAATGCTGTTCTTTAAGACTGATTTTATTCCTATTAAGCAAACAATTTACACAGTTTTCTTTGAAAAAATCTGGAGAACACAGAACAGAGCCGCTAGCAATGAAATGACATAATTATCTGAGCTTGTTCCATATTACAGCTATGCTGGCTAAAAATCCCCTCATTACTGACAAAGTGCACCTTAGCCACATTTTAAAGCACCCCGTATCATTTAAACAAATGAATAAATATCACAACTGTATTACTCCAATAAGCAGTAGATTCCCTATCAATCAGCCGTGCATGGCTGGGTTGCATGCAGGGCCGGCGTCACTAGGCAGCCTTAGGCATTTGCCTAGGGCGCCAGCCACTGGAGGGCGGCCACTTGGAGCAGCAGCCCCCCCCCACTCCCCGGTGAGTGATTCCCTCTCTCTCTCATCAGCGCCCCCATGCAGCGGCGCTATGGCCATCGCCGCATCTCAACACCCCCCCTGGAGCGAGACGCTGCTCCCTCTCTCTCTCTCTCATCAGTCCTGCCCCCCCGTGCAGTGATGCTGTGGCCATCTCCTGCCGCTGCCCGCTCGCCCACAACCCCCCTGGCCTGTGGAGCGAGATGCTGCTCCTTCACTCTTCCCCCCCCCTCCCCCCCGCCGTGGAGCATTGCGGAGCCGGTGGCAGCTTCACTCCCTCTCCCTTGGAGTGGGTGAGAGCTGGTGCGCCCCCCCCCCCCCCCCTGCCTGGGGCGCTCCAGTGCCTTGCACCGGCTCTGGTTACATGCAGTGTCAGAATGGGGTATTCAGAGCCCACCGGGGGGGAATCTATCGGTAGGGGCTCATGTATATATTGGAAATACTAGTGTGTTCATGAGAATGTATCAAATTTATTAATTACAGCAATGCACAGTAGATAATTCACCATAGTCCTGTGCAGTATAATATAAATTTGTCTAATGTGTAATTCAAGTGCACAGTGTGGAACCCAATCCTTAGAGGAGGAGGTGGACCCCAAGGCAGTGGGGCCCACCAGGGGTTTCCCCTGTGGACCAGTCCAACTCTGGGTGCATGACAGTTCTGTAGGTTGTATTAGGGGGAAGGGAAAAGGGGAGTACCTGTGCACCAGCTCAATACCTTTGGTATGTTTTACTTATACTGTATGTGATAGATCCACAATATGAGAAATGATTTAACTGTTGCGAAGTCACATGTGTGGAGGTGTACCCCAGAGAGTGATATCTATAGGTTAACAATGATCCATGGTTTTCCAATGACGGTCAACAGCTTTTCCATCAATTACAAAGTTCCAATGGTTCTATTACATCAATGACAGAGAAGGCGGTCATGTCAAACCCCTTCCCTTGTTTTGAGAATCAGAGCTTATGGCAGCAAATTTTCAGCCCTTCCGATTATTAGACAACCGCACACGTGCACAGTACACTGTGCGCATGCGTGAGCCATCCGGGCACAATAAAATTGCCACTGTGTGGCCACTTAGGGTAAACCGGAGTTTTCTGGGAGTGCCAAAGAAAATGCAGGCGTTCCCTGGCCAATAGGGGGAGGGCCGTTGACGTCAGCAGCAGCTACCTTCTCCCCACGGCCATTGAGGGGAAAAAAACATTCAATGGTGAGTGATTTCAAATGGTTTTCCCCTCATAGGCACGGCTGCGAATGAATTCGCTGTGAGCAGCGGGAAAATCATTCAATGGTGATTGATTTTCCCCCCTGTGTTCACAGCCGTGCATAGGGAAGGGGAGTGGGAACTTGGCGGGGTGGCGTTTCGTTGCTCGCTGGGCTTCGAACACTCGCAGCCGAATGTGCTGGTCTGAATCAGGCCCAATATAACAATGACATATACCATGTAACAACATTTGCATTGATCCTATATACCAGTGATGGCTAACCTTGACACTCCAGTTGTTGTTTAACTACACATCCCAGCATGCCCTGCTACAGTTTTGCTATCTGCCCATGCTAAAACTGATGCAGGGTATTCTAGGATGTGTAGTTCAACAACAGCTGGAGTGTCAAGGTTAGCCACCACTGCTATATACAGTAGAATACTGTGCCAGACAATCCTGGTTTTAATTATGCAAAAAATATATTACTTTAAAATCAAACCAATCATCTCTTTCTCCATGACATGGTAATAATGCATTAATTTAATCATTATTGAAGGAAACATTAGCAGATTATTGACACAGAGGGGCAGACCGGCCAAGTGTTTTTCCTTTATTTGAAAAATGTTTGCATGTAAAAAAAAAACCTCTTGTTTCTTATAAGGAAGCAAGGAGCAATCTCTTCATACATATGCAAATATGTAAATTTTGTATTCCAATGTTATAAACATAAAAGGAACATTTGCATATACTGATTGGTGCTATTAACTTCTTGTGCCATTGAAAAATGGAAACGTATCCTTCCTTGTTCAGATATGATAAACGTGATACAGTATGTACTTTACCCTTTGTATAGATGTATGATTATTATACAGGCTGATTGGTTTATAGTGCATTACAAATATTTTGACATTTACTACTCACTTTGAAATTACAACAGGTATGGAAAAAGTATAAAAGGAACATTGTAACCATTTAAAGGCTACAAATGTTCTATCTATTGAAGTGGTTTCCAAAGTGGGGGCCCAATTCAGACCTATTCACATGGCGGCTGAATATCGATACACTGTACATGCGTCCGGTAGGCAGTACGCATATGTAAGGCCGCCCTGCGATGAAATCCTACTACTATTTCTACACGCACACAGTTCACAAGGTGATTGACAGGAAGTAGGCATCTGGGATGGAAACCGTCCATTTAATGGGAATGTTAAGAAAAACGCAGGCATGAAAGAAAAAATGTTGGGAGTGTCAGGGAAAATGCAGACGTTCCCAAGACTTTTAGGGAAGGGCCGGTTATGCCTATTTTCATTGCTGGGGCTGAATAAGTCCAGGGCTATGCCCCACCTGCGATGAGTTGTGGCCTGTATAAAAATAATTTGATGACGAGCCTGTTAGGATGGGTTTTGGACATATATGCTTAGATGCGAATGTATGTGTAGCCGCACACTGCGATCACATTAATTTGCAAGGAGGGATTTCATTCTAATGGGAGGGTGCCTTAACTGAACACTGGCTGTGCAAATTCATGCCCACGCACAGGTCCGGCAACAGGGGGGGTCAAGGGGGACATCTGACCCAGGCCTCAAGGTTCGGGTGGTCCCATGAACACGGGGCACAAAAAAATGTGCTCCGTTGTTTTATTATGTTGTCTGCTCCACGCTGGCTCAGAGCATACAACAAACATGCAGATCGATCTCCCTCCCCCAGCCCCGGTTACCTGTCACCTGGTATAAGTATTTGCCATCTAGCTGCAGAAGCCAGGCAGAGAATGGATGCTGCTGAGCATGCAGCAGGAGCTAAAAGAAGATGGCTGCCCCTATACAGACTATACAAAGATGGCCGCCGCCCACCAATGAGATGCCATTGGTAGCAGGGAGGTATAATAGCATTGTCACCATAGGGATGCTGCAGCTAAGGGTTATGTTGTTGGCTGCTTTGCCAGTGGCTGTACTGAGGGTAAATGGGTGTAGATATACCAGGGATACAGCACTGGCCAGCTCCCCTCTTACACACTCTCTTCCACTACTTGCGCTATGCATCCTCGACTTGTCCTTTGGATACTCTAATATTATGAGAGATCTGGGGGGGGGGGGGGTGAGAGGAGAGGGGGAGAGGAGGGGAGAGAGTAAAAAGTATTTTTTACAAATTTATCAATAAAAAAAACTTTTATCCTAGGGGTGCCATGAAATATAAAATGATATACTCTTAGATGCCGTGATTCAAGATAGGTTAGGAACCACTAGTTTTTATGGTGACTTTATTTTGCTATTTTTTTTTTTAAAACAGACCCGTCAGTAGTAAAGCACACATAGAGGGTCATATGTGTTGAAATGGTAGTTCAAATGTGACAGGCCCATCTCCTTACACTTAAGTGTCAGTGTTATGCCCCTTTCCCACTGCAGCTAAAAAACTGTAAATTGCCGATTTTCAGTGCAATTTACCGTTTAAGGCTGCAGTAGGAAAGTGCCAGAGTTGAAATACCGTTTAAAGCTAAATGGTATTTCAACCCATTTTTAAAGCAGAGTCCTACACGGTAAAATAACGTTTAAGAGGCAGTGGGAATGCCTCTTAAACGTTATTTAGCCTCCAGGCAGTCCGAGTGCCTGATGAGACCTAGTAGTTCTCACTTAGTTTTTTTTTTTTTTTTTTTTAAAGGGAAAGAAAAAAGTACTCTCCTTTGTTTGGGGGCACGCTTGTTCTCACTTTGTGCATGTGTAATGAGTGCACGTGCATAATAAAGAGCCGCTCATTACATATGTGCATATGTAATAAGCGGCTCATTAGTATGCACGTGCACTCATTACATATGCGCAAAGTGAGAATTACTAGTTCTCATCAGGCACTGGGACTGCCTGGACCCTGCATGGACCCCCGCTGCCTCCCCACTGCCCTGCATCCCCGTGCAGGTAAGTACAAGGGGAGGGGAAGTGGGGCACAGGGCAGGTATTGGGGGTTAGGCACTCTTTACACTTGGGATGGGGGGGGGGGGGGGGATTAGGCACTCTTTACACTGGGGGGGGGGGGTTAGGCACTCTACATTTTACACGGTACACTGCAATGGGAATGGTACTTAAATGGTATTTAAAATGGTAATCTGCTGCAGTGGGAATGCTAATACCGTTTTAAATACCATTTAAGATTACCAGTACTTTAAATTGGTCTGCAGTGGGAAAGCAGCATTATTGTATTTATTTATTTCCAGTTATTTATATACAACACACATATTCAGCAGCGCTTTACAATGACTGTTTGAACACTCACATCGGTCCCTGCCCCAGTGGTGCTTACAACCTATATTAGCGTTGTTAAGGCTGAGTGTTACACATGTCACACACCTATTACATATTATACCACATGACATAATGCTCTGCCCAGAGTTACATGCTCTGCCAGGGGTTAACATGCTCTGCAAGGGGTTAACATTCTCTGCCAGGGGATAACATGCTCTTTGCCATGGTTACATGCTCTTTGCAAATGATTTACACATAGCCTCCAACATGGACCATTCCATTAGGTAAGAAATGCTCTGTTTCTGGACTTTCCTGCCAGTTGTCTGTTGCATAGGTGGGGCTGCAGCACAGTCCAAAATCTATATATATATATATATATATATATATATATATATATATATATATATTCTGATTCTCTGGCACTCTGGACCCCTCCCTGGGCAGCTTGCTGGGGTGCCTTCCTCTGAGAGAACTAGTCCCTTACAGATAGCGGGCTGGTGGGGCGGCACTCAAAGACTGCACATTAGGACTTGAAACGGTGTAACAAGTGCATTTAATGATGTTTCGGGGAGCTAGTCTCCTTCATCAGATCGCTGACAGAGTGATAAAAACAATAATAAATAGGGACACTTACCAATCCATGCTGGGCGCGCCGCGGTCCCGTCTGCGCCGTCCGCCTCCATCCAGCACCTGTCACGCGGAATTTCGGCAGTTGGAGGCAGCCGCCTTGGATTGGTAAGTGTCCCTATTTATTCTTGTTTTTATCACTGTCAGCGATGTGATGAAGGAGACTAGCTCCTCGAAACGTTATCAATAAATGCACTTGTTACATTTAAGTTACATTTCAAGTCCTAATGTGCAGTCTGTGAGTGCCGCCCCACCAGCCCGCTATATAATATATATATAAATATATATATATATATATATATATAATATATATATATATATATATATATAATATATAAATATATATATGTGTGTGTGCATAATATATTAATATTATATATTAATTTATTTATGCAGATAAATCATAGGTATTAAGCTAGCCCAGGCAGAGGAGACAAATGCACTTACAATTAGCAGTTTATAGTGAGTTCAGCTCTAAGCTCCTCCCGGCCGGCTCCACTGCACCTTCCCCTTCCTGGTGCCCGACTCCCACCACAACAGGCTGCTGCATCCGGTCACACACACAGGAGACCTGCAAGATGATGTAATCATCATCTCGACAGTCTCTACACGGAAGTTCCGCAGCGGTGGAGCACCGCGTTTGCACACTGACTGCACACACAATGAAGTGAAGTGACGGTCAGCCACAGTAAGCATCCGCTCGCCGAGCCTCTCCTGCTTTTATCAACAGCCGCCCGCGCTCCCAGTAGACAGAACCGCGCTGTGCAGCGGCAGCCGCTGCTAAAAAAAAAGTGTTTTTTTGTGTGTCCTCGGACCCGAGCCCCCTGATAGGCCCGGGCCCAGGTAAAATGTACCCGCCCCCCTCCCCTCTCGGCGGCCCTGTATGTATACCATCATGTTATTGAAATGAAAAAAAAAAAAAGAAAGAAAAACAAACATCTTATGCATGGTACACTCCTGGCTGACTGCTGACTGATCAAACAATTGATAAGGTTTAAACACAAACATTCTTGAGCATACACACTTATAAATCTTTCAACTGGTATTCCTGAAGCAGAACCTTTGCATTGCCCACCTACTTGTGATATCATATCATTTTCAATGGCTTCTATGATTTACCTATTTTGTGGTCACTGGGTTGGCCGTACAAGATATATTGGCAATGTCCGTACTGCAGTCCCTACCAGATATGGCTGTGAACAATGCCATTTACAGGCATCTCTTCTGTACACACGGACAGCTGCACTATAGTATGTAGACAGCCATGGAACTGGAACAGTAGTGGTTAGGATATACTAGAGTTTAGGATCTACTAAAACAAGGTACATAAATCATTTGCTTTAGATTTAGTATAATAATGGAAATGTGCTTATCTTCTGTTCTATGGATTTAAGCACTCCTTTGACTCTGCTCAATGTTTTTATAGCCAGGTCCATTTTGAAAACGTACAATATTTTTAATGTATTCTCATCTGTGGAGAAAGGCCAACGATCCCATAAAGCAGATATAAAAAGTATAATGTTTAATATAACAGTTCCCAGAAGTAGATTAAGTGGCATTATCGCTCCACACACAAGTGTAAGATATACACACATTTCTTACACTGTACAGACACATCCCATTAAAGGAGGAAACGGTTTTAACAGTGGAGCAGGTAAGGGGAAGCCAGTGAGGTTGGACTTTATGTAAGAATATATTTGCAATAATGTAAGTAAAAACTGTAGTTCCTTTATGACCCTATAACCATGATGTGACCATTTTTGTCCGATGCACCCAGGATACTCCTAGTTTCCTGGAATTAGCCAACTCCTTTTATGGAATTTTAAGGATATAAAAGTTATTTTATGGACTACACTCCAGAATGTAGTCAAGTGTGACTACATGGAGGACATATATATACAACCTTGGAGAGAGACAAAGTGAAAAAGTTACCCAAAGCAACCAATCAGCTTCTGTAATTTCAAAGAATATGCTAGAAATGGTTGAAACTGATTGGTTGCTATGGGCTCTTTATCTCTCTCCAAAGCTTTATACATCTCCTCCTGCTGGCTACACTTTCCACGCTGTCCAGACTAGGAATGCAACAACTGTTTTGAGGTCATATACTGTATATTAAATGGAGAGTACGAACAATAAATGGGTATGGGTCACTGGGTTGACCCAATTTACATCGGTATGCATTGGGTTGACCACTCAAGGTCGACAGGCTTTAGGTCAACACCAAAAATAAGTCAACATGGATATGGTCTATAGGGTTGGAAGGTCAACACATGCATCAGATCGACAATGGGAAGGTCAATAGTCCAAACAATGCTTCTGTGGAGGGTATTCAATCCCGGGTGATATTTCCGAGAATCAGAAATATCGCCCATTATAGCGTATCATAGATGGAATTTGCATTCAATCTATTCAATGATCTTTTTCACCGGAAATGGTTGCTAATTCATATATTTGGCATCCATTTCGACAACTGCAGACTCAACTTTTCAAAGAGTGGGATTGAATAGGTCCTGGCCGGATTTTCTGAGTATAAATATAGGCCAGCATTGAATACCTTCCTACAGCTAATATACTCTTTGAATGGGTAAATATTCACAATGGTAAATGTTAGCCATATTATTAACTTTCAAAAAGTAAAATCATTTGTTTGCAAAATCACAGACAAAAGTAAGGCTCCTACAAAATTGATAGAATTATTAGTTAGTTCACAAAATCATCTAGGATGACATACACATAAAGTTACGTCTTTTGTTACTATGGATCTAGTTAAAATACTTCTCTCATGTCCTCAGTCTGCAAAGCGAGCAAGGCAATTTATTTAGACCTGGATTGTGTTCTCCAATACGATTAACAAACCTAATAGGATTTAAGGCACTATCAAGGCCATTATTATGTACCTAACACAGTGCCAGCTCCAGATGCTTTAACCATCCTGATTTAATCTTGTGTAATCAAAACTGCCTAGGTGTGTTCTGCTTGAAAGACAAATGCAAAGCAATGATAGCTTTTAGTCCATCTATATTATGTGATCCCAAGTTGTATTAAATAATGAAATCCTTCCAGGTAATTTCAGTTCAGTTCAGTAAATTATCAGTATGGTAACTCAATCTGATCTACAAAACAAAGGAATTACAAAAGGCATTTATTCAATGCAGACCACAGAAAAGCAGCAGACTGCTGAAATAACATTACTATTTATCATTTTTGACAAATCACTATATAACTTGCAAAGTTCCCAGGAACAAACGTAATTTAAAATTATTACTCTGGTATTGAGAAAAAGAAAAATGTGTCAGTCACTAAGGTTTAAAAGAATGCTGTTATTTTCGACAATTATGCCTCATCCATTGACTTTACGAGGAACATGGGCCCTTATTCTGGTTCGGACGGTACGGCCCGCGTGCGGCCGTACCGCCGATGTTTTTATTCTGCACATGCGCAGAGGTCAATCTGCGCATGTGCAGCCCCCTTCGCCGCAGACGTATTTCGTCCGCCGCAAAGGGGGCGTATAGGGGCGTGAGGGGCTTCAGACCCTCATTTCCCTATGTGTACGCCCCGCGTTTCATGGGCGTTCCCATGCAAACGCGGGGCGTATGCATGGTAATGAGGGTATGACGCAACTCATGGGGGCGGAAAGCTGACGTCGCCGGATGTCAGCTCTCAGCCCCCATACAAGCTAGCACACGGACGATTGTCCGTGTGGTCTCAGCTTGCGGGAGCTGCTGGGGCGTGCGGACCTGCCTTCGATGGTCGACGACCATCGAATGCAGGGGGCAGCTCCCACCATGGTGGAGGCGTACGCCTCCACCATTTTTATGCGGATCGCCAGCCGTCCGTGTACGGACGGCCGTGGCGATCCGTCTCGTGGGCGGGGATTGGTTTGTGCGGCCGGAGCACCGTGTGCGGCTCCGGCCGCACCAACCAGAATAAGGGCCATGGTCGGGATGGTTAAAAACATAGAAACATAGAATTTGACGGCAGATAAGAACCACTTGGCCCATCTAGTCTGCCCCTTTTTAAACCGGTTACCTCAAACCATATTTGATCCTTATTTTTTTTGTAAGGATATCAATATGCCTATCCCAAGCATGTTTAAATTGTACTAATGTATTTGCCTCTACCACCTCTGATGGGAAGGCTATTATCCTATCTACTACTCTTTCTGTGAAGTAATTCTTCCTCAAATTTCCTCTGAATCTTCCTCACTCTAGTTTCAGTGCATGTCCTCGCGTTCTGTTGCTCCTCTTCCTGTGAAGAATGTCTCCCACCTGACCTTGTTAAAACCCTTGATATATTTGAAAGTTTCTGGTTGCCTGCTCTTCTGGAGAACAGCCTCAACTTTGTGATTTTCCTGTAGATTCCAGGCAGAGGTGCTTCTGAAGAGGAAGAGGTCTGCATGCAGACGCCATCTGAGGTCCCATCTCTCTAGTCGGCTGCGGGGTTGCCAGATAATCCCTTTAATAGGTAGACATATGAATTACACAGGTTCTTGACTGCTCATCGAATGTAATGACAGTTGGTATGAACTCTGACACCTCCCAACCATACCAACTGTCATTACATCCTATGAGCAGTCAAAAACCTGTGTAATTCATATCTGTTGCTTATTTACGGAATGATCTGACAACCCTGGTTGATTTTCTTACTGCAAATGCATGTTTTCTGCAGTGCTTCTGCTGTCAACTTTGGAGGCTGTTTATTTAAATAGAAATGTGTGTGGGGTGTGGGAGACATGGATCTGTGTGCAAGTGATTCCAGGTGAGTAGCGATTATTAACCCCTTCAGGGGTGGGGTTTCTTTTGGGAGCGCTCCCCACTGGGTGAGTTTTTTATGGGGAGTGCTCCCTTAAAAAAACACGCCAGTGCCTCCCTGGGTCCGGGCAGCACCACTGAAATGTCAATCAGCGGCTGCCCAGACCTGCGCACCCGCACCCCGGCACTGGGGACTTCAATAGAAAACTCGAAGGGAAGGGGGGAGGAGGAGGCGCGGCGGAGGGGAGGGAGCCGGGAAGCGCCGAAGCTGCCTGAGTTCAGTGATTGAACTCAGCAGCGCTGCCCGGCTCTAAACAATGGCAATCCCAAGAGTTTTCCGGGCTTGCCAGACTGCACACTGAGGCACAGCCCGGAAAATTCTCGGGATTGCCACTGAAGGGGTTAATTAAAGGATTCAAAACTGAATGATTTTCTTCTTCAGAGTAGTAGTTTTGCTTATTCATTGAAAGACTATGAAATCTAAAATATATACATTACCTTAAAAGAGGTTGCTGCAGTGTCCTTCCAACACTTACAGTATCTCTAACTTACTAAATGCATTGTATATGTCCATACCAGATAATATAGGCTTAGATGTTAGGGCATGTTAATACACACTTTGACCACTACAGGAACCTTTTCATCTCTCACAGTTTTACTGTATAATATGATATAGCTGCCACACATATCTCACAGGTCATAGCAGTATAATATCTATCATATAACCAAGACTTCCAAACGTGTGGTGTGCCACTTTACTATGTTTTATTGCTTCATAAATATAGTGCATCTTTTCTTGCCCCTCTTATGTACTATAATTGTCTACTCTCTCAGAACATTGGAAAGATCTGCATTCTCAATTCCTGCAGATCAACTTTATGGGCGGTATTCAATGAGAATACCTGCGAGGTGCAGCGAATCCTTTTTAGGATTCGCTGCACATTCGCCACGTTCCGGAGCCGGCGGGCTCCGGTATTCAACGTGTCAGGGGCTCGCTGCCCCTGACTGGCGAATATGAGCTCCTGCGGCGATTGCCGCAGGGAGCCTGAGGACGGTGCCAGGCAGAGAGATGGTAGTCTCTCTGCCTGCCCCAGAACTTTGTGGGGGGTAGGTGGGCTCCCCGGGTGCCAGGCAGCACAGGCTGCCCCCCGAGGGTGCCAGCAGGGGAGCGTATATTCACTACACCCGATCGTAACGATCGGGTGCAGTGAATATATGAATATGTAATGAGCGGCTCGGCTCCGGCGCCCCCTGCTGGCTGCTGTGTAAAAAAAAAAAATATATATATTTTTTTAAAATTAAATATATATTCATGTGCTTACAGCACATGAATAAAAATAGCATGCCCCTCCTCAGAATAAAATTCCTGATTTTTTGACACCAAATGTAAAAAACCAAACACTTTATTTTAAAAGTTCACATTCCACTTCTCCATCAAAAGATAGCGATTGCTACTCGGTGAATCATGGTGAAAAAAACCTTGAAATGTATTCGCCATGTGGTCATTGAATAGGGTGATTCACCGTTTTAGTCAGAAATTCGCCAAACAGCACAAATTCGCCATAAAAACATGGCGAATCAGGCTCATTGAATACCGCCCTATGGATTCTGCCTCAGTGTGGGCCTATCAAGTGATCATACTGTACACCCCCTTTGCAGGATGACATCATTGCTCAGCAGATGGCAGGGGCATCGTGGTGCAAAACATGTTATTTAAGTTCTTTGTTTTTTTCAAGTGGACCTTCGGCCTGGAATCTCTCAGAGAAAAGATCCAAAAGTAGCAAGAATGATTTTTATATGAATGTTTATTCATTCTCTTTAGTGCTAATATCAATTATCCTCTACAGAAATGCTTTCTAATGAGGCTTCCATATATCTCACTGTCTCAATTAGTCCTTCTGTAATAATATGAAAAGCAACCTGTGTCCATTAAACTCTTTACAAGCTTATTAAAAAGCACTTACTGAATGGAAAATGTTTTTAATACATTATTTAAAGGTACTGAGGCTTACACAAGAAAACATATATAAAATATTAACGTTCAATGGTAAAAATTCAACACATTCGCTATATGGCCAAATGTATGTAAAAAGAAATCCAAACATCACATCTACAGATTTGTTCTTCTTTACTTTGACTTTAGTCGCGGCAACTAGCCCAACTCGTGGGGCACCAGGACCTATGCGATTTGGCTGTGCCAGTAGTCTTTCACAAAGAAATTACTTTTTATTCACAGAAATAAATAAACTGGGAGCAACAGTGCACCATTGCTAGTCTACACTGACTACAGGGATGTGCAACATTTAAGAACAGGTTGAGTATACCTTATACGAAATGCTCGGAACCATGAGCATTTTGGATAAGGGATTATTGCTGATTTCGCCATTTATTTTATATACTCCCTTGGTCCTCTAGAAGTTTACCGACATCCATAGTATCACCTGGCATCCACTGCGGCCTTCCTATTCCTCTTTAGCGGCATCCCTGGTCCAATGGATGCATTGCGCGGGTGCTCTTACTCTTGTATTATCTCCAACACCATAAATATTGTTTTTGCATTATGTCTTTAAGATTATTATGTTGTTATATATTGCTATAAATAAAACTATGTACTATTCAGGTAGTAGTGATAGATGGAATTTTGTGTGGGTTCAAAGACTTTTTTTTTTTGGTCCAGCCACCAACATCCTCACTGATTCTAGTTGATAGTGTTATTATCATTTTTGGAGGACCCACTTATTTAGCTGTGAAAGTTGGCATTCCTTAACCTTTGTAAACATTAAGATGTGCTTCATAAACAGTTTGGCTGGTGTTCTTTTTATATCCCTTCACTGAACTCTTTGCTGCTGCTGAATAAATCAGCTTTTGACTCTAGCAGAGCAATGATCCTTAACTAAGCCCCAAAGTTGGATTTCTCGTATAACCTCATAAAAATCACAGTTTTCCATTAAAGAAAGAGCTGCAGACACTTTGCCACCCTTTCTGATGGAGTCCATATGGTTTTTTACTTAGGTTCACTGTAGTAACCGTCTGTAAGTCTTTGCAACTGTAAACGGAAATTTGTTTTCATAGATTTACAGAATCCACGTGTAATTTTCAATAGAGCAAAGCATGGAAGTAATGTTTCTATAGATTTAGAATGTTTGAAAACGACAACATTTTTTTAAAATATTTCATATTACCAAGGTTTGCATATAAGCAGCTGGAAAGGAATATATCAGGAATTACATTTTAACAAATACTAATTGTCTTCCTACATACATATAATAGGTGGTCACAAAATCAGGACCATTCCAATAATATCATCCAGTAATTTCATACCCAAAGCAATGCATAAGCCAACAACAGCCATTCCTTACATACTATAAAGTTGCTCTCTATTTTATCATTACAGTAGATGTAATAGTAAATAAAGTGACAACACTTGTTGTTCATGTCACACTTACACAAGGGAATACGATGGGTTTTGTAAGGAATCAGTAGTGCGACCTTTCACTTGTTTCATAACTACTTTAGGTTCACTCCTGTATACTATATAATACATACTGTATTATGTTGTCTAATCATTACAGATTGAGGGAACAGACAGGTTTTGGGCTAGCGGACTAAATACTTGGTTACAAATATGTTAATATTTTCATATTATAGGTTAATATTGTACCTTAACGCTAAAATGGCACCAGAACCCAGTCTATATGAGGATTAGTGAGTTATGCGATGATTTGTAAATGGGAGGATGCGGTTAATTCAGACCTGATTTTGGCCATCTTGCGATAAAATCCTGCTAACGCTATTGCTGGCCATATGCAAGTTGATTGACATGAAGCCACCATTTGGAAGTGGTGACATTTTCTGGAAGTGTCAAGAAAAACACAGGCCTGCCAGTTGTTTGAGGGTAAGGTGTCAGCTCCAGTCCTGATTTGACTGATCCTTTTGCAGCCACCAAGTAAGTCATGGGCTATGCACAGACTGCACACAATGGAGAAATCATTTCATGGTGAGCAGATTGCAAATAGATTTGCAGCGATTTGCCGATCCAGCTAATTTTTGAAAGCCCTGCTAAGCAATTTGCAAGATTGCACGGGGAGGGATTTCACACTGGTGGAGCAGTGTATACCTGATGCCACATTCTTTTGTGATATGGTTCGTTACAATTACATTTAAAAATCATGTTTGCTCCATAAAGAACATGGAGATTAGGACCCATTTTTTCAATGTAATATTTTGATCTTAAGGGCACCTGAGGAAAAGTTAAGTATATTGGCTTGAAAGGCCATATACTCCTAATTTGCATTTACACAGCTGGTTAGTGGGTGGGCTGCTTCAGCTCTATAATGTCATTCACAGAAGTTTTTCATTCATAGGAGTCAAATTCATTTGGAGAACTGTTTAATAATTCCTGCTTTTTCCAGTAACAGTTAAGCTCATGTAAGTGAAAAAATCTGTTATTTCTCCATTTTGTTTTAGAAGCAACTGTTACCTTGATTATCCTGGTATGACTTTATTAGTAATTGTTTTTGTAAATACATTAGGCAACTTGAGAATTTTATCACATTATGGGGCCCATTTATCAAAAAGAGATAAAACTCAGGGGCCAATTCAGGATCATTTGTAGCGATCCGAATTTGGCCCCAGCCCCAATGGTGGGGATTTGCAAATGCTCATGCACATTTTTGCCTGGCACCGAATGGCTTTGGCGAGTTACACACTCACCGGGCTGTTCGTTGCCTGGAGGAAGGGCCAGGGGTAGAAACAGTACTGGACCAGGGGAATGGCCAGTATTCTAAGGGCATCCCCATGAAAATGCTGGGCGTTGCCATGGGGTTGCAGGTGGGCCGATGCCTGCCGGGGCGGGCGGCTGATGTCACAGGACTTCAGCACCCATCCCATCTTTGCCGATTTGCGGAGGCAGGAGAAATTGTTTGATGGTCGGTGATTTTCGCTGCTTACCAAGCCAACAAGAATTAGGCCCTCGTTGTGAATGACAAAACTCATTGCATATGTTAAGTGGTACTTCAGCCAATAAGCTCCCAACTGTCATTTTCCAAAGATATGCAAGTTAGGACCTGAACACATGACAGGAGCTAATTGGTTGGAGCACCATTTATAATATGCAACAAGTTTTAGAACTCACAAGTTTTATAAATATAATGTAACTATCTTTTTTACTTATAATGATAAATGAGACTGTTAAAATAAATGACAGAAGTATATTGTAAAGAATAATGTTAGTGGGGTAACTTGGAGGTGGAGCACTTAAGCATTCTCTAAAGGTGAGTTCTTAAATCAAAGTGGTGGCTGTAAAGGTAATATTAATTGTACAAAAGAAAAAGGGTTATTTTAACTAGTCAGGTGGTTGTCTCTGATAAACCCTTTGTCACACAATGAACACAATGATTCCAGGATAGAGCTAACTGTGACAAGATGGTCATAAAATTGGATTGGGTGTATAAAAATAGATACCTCATGCAGGCTGTGGGCCTAAAAGGGCAGAATTGCATTCCTACAGTTCCGCCACTGCTCGCTCACCTTACCCTGCCAGCAACACAGGCAGTCTGATGAAGGAGGACTCGGAGAGACTCATCACCAACCTCTACTACCACCGGCTGTGGCTTTGTCAGTTTCTCACACTCACTGTCACTCGTTTGTGACCTTGACTGAGGGGCAATTAAAGAAGTGGCAGCCACACCTCAGTCAGCCCACCCACCTTTCCTGGCTCTGTTTATTGCTGGCCCACCACTGCCAGAATCCAATAAACAATTGCACCATGTCTTCCCATATCAATGATATGTTGGTGGGTGGGCGGCACTTAAGAAGGAATGATTGATTTGGTCTCCCCTATGTCCTCCGGTACCTATACCCAGTGCCGGTGGGCAAGATGATATCATTGCATATCTTTGTCTTCTGTTTTTAGCACAGGCCCACATTGAGAACACTACCTGTGTTAATACTCTGCAACATCCCCATTTTCAAGTGAAAAATTTGGATGTTTCTTGTCAAAATACACATCTTTCACTGACCAACATGTTTTTAGTAGAAAGGGTATTTTCTTTTGGGCGGCCTCATTGGATTGCCCCCAAAGAAACAGGATAAACATTCAGAAACGTTGTGAAAAACGTCTGTTTTTCGATCCCAATGTTTATTTTCCTTTAATTGAATTCCCCCTAAGATGCATGACCAGTCAACAAATAATCGCTCATTTCCAAGAACACCAGCATAGCGAACAACTTGGAATCATTCCCTATGTACACCTCATGTCAACCATAATCATTTTTGCCATACTGTATGATGAGGTGGTGTGTAATTGAGTATGGGGTTATTGGGTATTTGGAACCAATATGGTCTATTAGAATTCCTATTTACATGCTTTTTCCAGAGTAAAAAACAAATAGTAACAGTATGATTATTTTAATGCCAACCTGTAATGCTCCCATTTTCCCCAATCCCCTGACAGTTGCATTGGGGGGGATCAGAGACATTAAACATTTTAAAAAAGCGAGGTTTTACATCAGTGAATCTGACATTTTCAACATGCTTAAATATCCCTGACAGATCGCCAGTTATCGCTGTCTGCCAATCGGCGCATCCATAAGCAGAATGGTGGCACAAGTGTGTCGTAGGATTGTACCTGTAGAAGTATCATGGGCATAAAACACCATACACATGTGGCGAGTTATGCTTAGCGATGTGTGCTAAGTTATCTAGGCTGGGCAGATCACTCGGCGTACATCGCTTTCTATATCGCCAATACACACATAGCAGTGTTCTTGATGCACATGTAGGCGATCCTGTCTAGATTGTGCCTGCATGTGCTCAATATTTGAGCTGTCGGGACTGTGCATCGCCACTGCTATGGGCTGTACATACAGAGCGATCCATACTTGATTTCTAAGCGATCAAGACGACAGCCTGAAAAGTTTGTAAACTGAACAGATAAATAACAATCTTTGCCACCAGTCTATTTGGTTATTTGTTATACATTTACATTGTTTGGCAATCCAAGTCTTGTCATTGACACTTTTTAAGCAATGTGGTGTACTTATACAGAAATATGTCCTTGGAGCATGACAACTATATTACTGAGTGTCTGTAGATAACATCACATTAAATGGCAAAGGGGAGGTAGAAAAGCATTGACATGAGACATGGGCTTGATGATATTCCTGATATTCTTGTTTAATATATTTTCCTCACTGTCAGTGATGCGCACAGAAAGTTTCTGTATTGTGAATTTTATACCGATAAGAAGTATTCTAGAAAAGGATGTCTTAGTACTATGACCATTTACCTAATCACTTCAGTACAATATAAACACCACAATATACAACCCCTATTAAAATGAAGTATACACTTTCTGTATCAGCAGAATAGAATTCCTGCGGCTGATGCAGGGTTGCCTGCATATCTGTTTTGCGGACATACCATGCTTTATTTAATAGTGCACATACATAAGTGTGAGTATACACAAGTACAGGTATGAGCAAATACAAGTGATTTACAATAATACACAACTAATTCAGGTGCTAAAAGTGATACATTCACTACATTGTCACAAGCAACAACAGTATTCCAAATAAAATAAGTACTTCACATATAGCCCTGAAGAAAAACTAGATGCAATAACAGCCTCATTCTAGTTCACTCTTAAAGGCAAATTCCTTCTCAGATGGACAAAACCATATGCACTGCAGGGGGCAGATGTAACAGGTGCAGATAGAATTAGATTTGGGTGAGTTATTTTGTTTCTGTGCAGGGAAAATACTCACTGCTTTATTTTTACACTGCAATATAGATCTCAATTTGAAGAAAAACCCCACCCAACCCTAACTCTCTCTGCACATCTGCCCCACCTGCAGTGCACATGGTTTTGTCCATTTAAGAATAGTGAACTAGAATAAGGCTTTACTTTGCTTGTTTTACAATTTATTACAAGGCTATGTTGATCTAATCACTAAGGTCATCAAAAGGGCGCCATTTTACAATACAAATTATATATATAAAATTAATTAATAGGTATTCAAATAAACATTTCCCAGAAGCGACATAATAATAAAACAAGATTACGAGCATGTGACTAACAGTAGCTCGTGAGAACCTTAAATGATCATAAAGCTACATCAGTAATTATACAATGTAGAATCACAGTTCTATAAAGATAAAATATGGCCCCTGCAAGAATGACAGAGCTCAGTGTAATGTGGGATAAAATATCCCTCCGAATAAATAGCTGAAACACTGAAATTGCACAGTATGTATGGGAAAGCCAAGCGGTGTAATATAGGCAGGAGAGATCACTACTACAGTATATTCATGTAGATCCAGTGGACGTTCCAGCAGTGACCCATGCTCTGTGGGTGTACAGTGTCAGATGTATAACCAGCTAGGCAGTAATCAATGAATTATAGAGTCATCTTGCAACCAACAATATGTAAGTGTATCTGTTTGTCCATTTTTTTATCTATCTATCTATCTATCTATCTATCTATCTATCTATCTATATGATTTATGAATGGCTCATCTTTATTTGATAACTTAGCAAGTGCAGCACATAAAACCATGGGTATGGGTCATATTTTCGAACCAATTAAGGTTGACACGCAATAGGTCGACCACTATTGGTCAACAAGCCATAGTTCGACACTTTAGAAATGCCAACATGGCTCGGGTACCACCAGGGACATAAGTGTTTCACGTTTTTGTGTCTATGTCACCGTATCAGTGTACCGCGTCCCCTCGCATGGTTCACCATGCTTCTGGCATAGTGCCTCGCCCAGCACACTATTATATTCTCCCTCTATGTCCACGTGTATACTTAAGTATGAAAAAAACACCTGTTCTGGAAATAAACACAAAAAACTCATGTCGGCTTTATTCATGTCAACCTTTTCTATGTCAACCTATTGCTTGTGTCTACCTTTGTCCCTGTCGACTTAAGGTATTTTTCAGGTGGCGACCAATAGTGGTCGAACTATTGAGTGTTGACCTAATTAGTGTCAATCCATCGACCTCATACCAAAAGCATGTATTTCACTACAGACTTGTTTGCACATGCACATATCTTGCACCTAGCGCAGTGGTTCCCAACCTGGGGTACTAGTACCCCTGGGGGTACTCTGCAGACCAGTTGGGGGTACTTGAAAATAATATTGGTAATGGTGGAAGATGAAAAAGTCTTTTGACGGCAGAAGAAGAAGATCCACTGCTATGGAGAAGAACCATGTTGTGTCACTTATGGTTCTGTATTCAGCGTCATCAGCGTCTCATTGTGCTTTTGCCTGACCAGCAATCCAATGGGAGCTACCCGTGCTGCCCTCAGACATTAGCGATCATCTGCCCTGAACTGACACAGGTGGAAGAAGCAGCGGCATTAATCCTACAGGTGTAAGTGGGAACCCTGGAGACAATACACAACCAGCGGCCAGCCACGGAAGGGCACGATTCCTGTCCGCTACTCCTTAATATAAGGACATGCATAAGGATACGCATACCGCTCACTTACACTCCACTCATAAGTACTGTCTATATTTTTAATTGAGAGGAGGGGTACCCATCAATGAAAAGCCTAATCAAGGGGTACGGGAGAGAAAAAAGGTTGGGAACCACTGACCTAGCGCATATGTTCCAATGGAAACTGCTTCTGCGAGAAATTATATAAATATATGTGGCACTTTCCTGTAGTATTGCACTGTAATAGACGCTCTGCTTTTGTTATTTTTCAAACACAGCCTGTAACATGGCAGTTAGAACTGATTGGCTGGTACGTTATCACTTTCACTTATTCAACTCCAAGCTTTGATACATCTCCCTCCAAGGATACTAACATCTGTCTTCCACCTGCTATGGGGACTCCACATCAGGGACCTCCCAGGTTATGGAGAAGTCACAGCCATTACAACTGAAACGATTCTTTCAACTCCAAACAGAGCTGTCATCTGCTAACACAGGAGCTGATCTGTCAGAACCATAGCTCTGCACAGTCAGTGACAGAAACTGACACACCTTCTTTAACCTCTCCTTCTGGCTGTCACTGGAAAAAGAAGAAAAGGTACAGCACTGGGGGAATGGGGTATTGCAATGGTGTCTAGCTTACCTGATCCTTCTACAGGCTAAATTGATTGGCATGATATATTTTTAGCATGCTATTTTAAAAAAATCGGTACTTGTTTCCTAGCACGGCCACAATCTTAAGTAATTGTGTCCCTTAATTAAGGGACACGATTACCCCGATGGACCCGATTTCTTTTGAAATCAGGTCCATTTTGCCGGCTAGGAAACAAAAATCGGGGGCATCGCGTCGGTCGGGACCATTAACATTGGTCCCGACGCGACCGACGCGATGCCCCCGATATTTGCATTGACTTCAATGTTAAAAAAATTTTTAACATTGAAATCTTGTCGGGAACGGTAAAATATCGGGGGCATCGCGTCGGTCGGGACCATTAACATTGGTCCCGACGCGATGCGACGCGATGCACCCGATTTTTACATAGGATTCAATGTTAAAAAAAATTTTAACATTGAAATGGTGTAAAAATGTAAAAAAATGTGAAATGGGTCAATATGACCCATTTCACATTATAAATCTCCCCGTCGTCGCCCCACGATAGACGGCAACCCGAAGCGTGGCGAGCGCAGCGAGCCCGCGAGGGGCGGCGGTACGCGTCCTCCGACCTTTTCATGCCCTACTATCCACTAGGGCGTGGAGTGAGAATAGAATAGTGTGGCGAGCGCAGCGAGCCACCGAGCCCGAAGCGTGGCGAGCGCAGCGAGCCCCGCGAGGGGACGCGGATACCTTCACAGGTAAACGCGTCCCTTCGCGGGCTTCACAGGTGTCCGTGGCGACGCGGACACCTGTGAAGCCCGCGAAGGGACGCGATTACCTGTGAAGGTATCCGCGTCCCCTCGCGGGGCTCGCTGCGCTCGCCACGCTTCGGGCTCGGTGGCTCGCTGCGCTCGCCACACTATTCTATTCTCACTCCACGCCCTAGTGGATAGTAGGGCATGAAAAGGTCGGAGGACGCGTACCGCCGCCCCTCGCGGGCTCGCTGCGCTCGCCACGCTTCGGGTTGCCGTCTATCGTGGGGCGCTGTGTACGCGCTTCAATTTGGGGGGTTTGGAATTTTTTTCATTCAATCCAATGTAAAATTGGGTCCCAGGGACCCAATTTACATTGGATTTAATGAAAAAATCGGGTAAAAAATCGGTCGGTCGCGTCGATCGCATTGCATGCGACCAAATCGCATGCGATGCGATCGACCCGATTTTTTTCAGCACGACCACCCCGATCTTAATCGGTGTGGCCGTGCTAGGAAACAAGTACCAAAAAATCTAATAATTTCACATAGTAATCCTAAAAATTATTTGAAGCACTAATACTGTACATTATATTTAATCTTCAGACATTTTTACCCTTTTCTATCAATACTCCAGTATTGTGTCAGGCACTAACTAGGTTAAGACAGATTTGAGTCTACTCAATATGGAAATGCAGAGTCTAAACCAGGGCTGGGCAATTGCGGCCCTCCAGATGTTGAGGAACTACACATCCCAGGATGCTTTGCATTAGTTTTGCTATGTGGCCATGCTGAAACTGATGCAAGGCATGCTGGGATGTGTAGTTCCTCAACATCTGGAGGGCCGCAATTGCCCAGCCCTGGTCTAAACAGTGCAGGTACTCACCACGGAGCCCTACAAGTAAGTATGTAGGTATTAGACAAAAGGCACCCGGATCCAACTGGCAATCATAGACTTATGCTGAGTCATGATGTCAGGATACAAGTGCAAAAAAACCAATGGGCCATATACTTTAAGGGCATCAAAAAGTGAAAAAGTGGAGATTGTTAAACAGCCAAACAATCAGCTTTTACCTGCCATGTTACAGGCTGGGTTAAAAAAATAGCAGTTAGGACAGTGGCGTAACTATAAATTTTGCTCCCCCCCTGCCAAAAGGTCTGTGGCGCCACCCCCTCCAGGCTCCTCTCCAGCATGTTTCCCCATCGTGTGATGTGATGACGTCACACGTATAACGGAGAAGCTGAAGCAGAAGAGAGACCAGCATACACCGCTGCTTCCCTTGGCTCTGACGCATCCCAGGCCGCCATAGCACGCCCATCCGCCCACCCATCCTGTACACAGTAGCCAATAGCTGGCTCTGTGTACAGTCAATTGAATCAGTGGGGGAATTTGTCATCTCTGCCATGGCTTGATTGGCTGACTTGCCTCCAGTGCTCAGTCAGTGGGCAGCGGAAGGCAGCAGCATGTCAGTGTGTCGAGCAGGTGCCGGCGCCCACACAGACCCTGCTGCTGCTTGCTTACCCAAGCGGCTGCTGGGGCTGCCTTACAGTAGTTACGCCACTGAGTTAGGAGCAGATTGGTTATTTATCACTGTCTACTGTATAACTATTTGAAGATTAGTGCATTTGGCCCTAAGTGATGTTTGGCACCAGGGCAGAGCGAAGCTGCAAGAGCAGGAAACCAGGAAAACTGTAGGAACAATAAGGCACAATGGGGCAGATGTATTAAGTCTGGAGAAGAGATAAAGTGGAGATAAAGTACAAGGAGATAACGCACCAGCCAATGAACTGTGTTTGAAAATGACAGTTGGAAGTTGATTGGCTGTGTCTTTGGGGGAAATTTACTAAAGGAAATTTGTAAAAAAATAGTTGTATTTGTATCCAGAAATACACTTATTTTTTACATTTACTATCCTGAAAATACGGCAATTCGTATCCGTATTGATGTGCTATCAATACGAATACGAATTGACATATTTTCGAGATAGTAAGGGGGAAATTTACTAAAGGAAATTTGTAAAAAATAGGTGTATTTGCATCCAGAAATACACTTATTTTTGACATTTACTATCCCGAAAATACGGCAATTCGTAGTCGTATTGATGTGCTATCAATACGAATATGAATTGCCGTATTTTCGGGATAGTAAATGTCAAAAATAAGTGTATTTCTGGATGCAAATACACCTATTTTTTACAAATTTCCTTTAGTAAATTTACCCCTAAATGTCAAAAATAAGTGTATTTCTGGATACAAATACACCTATTTTTTACAAATTTCCTTTAGTAAATTTCCCCCTTTATCTCCTTTCACTTTATCTTCACTTTATCTCTTCTCCAGGCTTAATACATCTGCCTCAATGGGGCAGATGTATCATAGCAGCGCTTATCGCGCCGCTATGATACTTCCTGCTTCGCCTCAATAGCGAGGCGAAGCAGGAAGGGACATCGACAAGATGTATTAACATCTTGTCTGCCGAAGCGGGGGAGCGCTAACTCCCCCCTTCGGCGATGTCCCTTTCTGGAGATAGCGCATCAGTTAATACTGATGCGCTATCTCCTGTCCCCCGGCCGGCCGCACTGGGCATGCGCGGGATCTCGCTGTTCACACGAGATCCCCAGCGCAGCCCACAGCTGACAGCAGGGACAGCGCTGTCCCTGCTGTTTAGATAGGGCTTCGCCAGCCTGATGCTGGCGAAGCCAAATCCGGCTTCGTGCGGAACGGTCAGCGATGCTGACCGTTCATACATTCGGCCTGCTATCATTTTGATAGCAGCGCCGATATGGACAGGGGCGCATAGCGCCCCTGTCCAATACCGCACGCTAGCTCCATCATACATGGGGGAGAAGCGGTATCAGTGCACATAACGTGCGCTGATACCCCTTCTCCCCCATATCGACGGATAATACATCTGCCCCAATGACCCATGTGGTTTAAATAGGCTGATAGAATGACCGGAGGCTCATTTGACACCAGTTATAAAGTTAGTTCATTGTTGCTCACCCTTTGGCATGAGCAGTGCAGAGGACAGTGGAAGACATATTCAGCAACATCACAGAGCAACCACGGACTGTACATGATCTCAGAAAAGAGAAGTATGGGTGAGGCATGTCATACATACATTCTATCTATCTATCTATCTATCTATCTATCTATCAGTACACATGGTTAATGGAAAAATGACAGCGTCAGGTCCTATATATTCATCTGGGATTGTGTTTCTAAGGAAATTAAAGAACAGATAGCAGGCAATGTCTCTTCAATGCCTGCCAAGTATTTGCTATTGTGTCTGATCAGAGATTGGGAGATTCTATTATAACTTGGCAGATCTCTAGGCAGTGTCAGACTGTTGCTTCATCAAGAGTTCTCTTTTTCTCCATCTGCTCAGTCAGTGTCTCAGTCCGCTACACACAGTTCCAACATTACTGCACACAAAGCTCTATGGGACCCTACTCCGCAAATCTCTCTAATGTTCCTAGTAAATGTTATAAATTATCAATTAAAGCGAGAGGCTGAAATCTAAAAACATCATTTTCAGAAATAAATGTATTTTATTGCACCTGCTGTTTCTAGGTACAGATTCATTTGTCAGTATTGTGTGGATTAAGAATCTGACAAAAATGGAATAATTATTATTATGCCATACATTTAGCATGCGACTGGCCATGTTAGGGTTTATCAGTTTGCCAATCTATGTGTTATAGTTCGTAGACTTAAAGATAATCATGCCAACCGTAGGTTAATTCTATGCCATTTACAAAGCGTTATATGAAAAAGATGCACCACAAGCTTAGTTTTAGTTAACCGTCCAGAGTACTTTACCTACACAGAGGTACTTCCTATGCGTACCTTTATACAATTAGGGCTTGATTCTGGTTTACTTTCAAAAGCAAATTCTCTCTCTAATGGACAAAACCATGTGCACTGCAGGTGGTGCAGATGTAACACGTGCAGAGAGCATTACATTTGGGTGTGTTTTTACATCAAACTGATATCTATATTGCAGTGTAAAAATAAAGCAGCCATTTTTTTTCCTGCACAGAAATAAAATAACTCTTCCAAATCTAACTTTCTCTGCATGTGTTACATCTGCCCCCTGCAGTGCACATGGTTTTGTCCATTAGAGAAAGAATTTGCTTTTCCAAGTGAACCAGAATCAGGCCCTTAGTGTAGGTAGTTGAAGTACTTCCCATAGTTACCTTTATACAATTAGTGTAGGAGGTAGACGTACTTCCCATAGTTACCTTTAATACAATTAGTGTAGGAAATAGAAGTACTTCTCACCCTCTGGACCCAGGTGCCCATATGCACACCAATCTCATTACAGATATGCTGCTGGTGTCACTGACTCATTTCAAAACCAACTTTCACATTAAAACAAAGATTAAATGTCAAAACCTGCCTGTAAAAGAACTAAGCGTGAAGGAAGAAAGACGCTGTCTCTTTGCTGGTACACAGGAAGAGACGGAGAAGAGTACTTCTCCGTTATATGTATTTCGTAAAATAAAACTTAGGTATAGAGTACAATAAAAATAATTAAACAGTGACCAAATACGTTCCCACGTGTCTCTGTACTGAGTTATAATTGTTTTATGCCTTTTAATATATGGGTCTCCAATTTGTGATTGGATTAATGTGATTAATGTGTCTAGATTCAAAATAGATACAGAGAATCAGTATCATAGTTTGATAGATAGACATATTAAAATATAGTTATATATAATTAGCCTCTAGGGGAATCATCTTTGGGTGAGGGAATACGTATATTATGTGGAGGGGTATTAAGTGCACTGTTACCAGTGACCACAGCTTAAATGTCCGAATTTGTCCTCTATACTGATGGGGAGGTGTGGTCTGCGCATGCACATAGTCTCTGTGAGCTCCATTGTCAAATTTTTCCTTCACCAAGGCGCTCTCTGGCGTTCCTGAGTGGACCCCTGGCAGTCCGCTGCTACAAGCAGCCGCTGAGTGACTCCTGGGTCACGTGGCAGCTGTAAGTGCAAGTAGAGAAGGAGAAGTCATTCGATGGTAAGTAACCATCGTAGGTTTTCTCCTCAGTGTGGGCGGTAGTGAATGGATGTGTACCTGCACAGCTCTGTTCGCAGTCCTGCGCATGGGCTCGGCCAGGGGCATGAGTATGCGGCCCAGCGTGCAGGTCTGAATCAGGCCCTTTATACTGAACATAACATTATGCACTGGTTGCTGCCTGTAAAAGAACTTTGTTCTAAGATGCATTTAAACAACACAAATATTTCAACATTACTGTCTTCCAATATTTTATGTATGTTATGTATGGATTTGAGTTAATAAATTGCAATACTGCAGTGACAAACTATATTGAATTGTAGACACATATCAGATTTACAGGACAATAACTGCTGTTTCACAGAAAATACTTTATACTGCCCTTACACATTGGTTTAAAATGTGACCTTGATAACTTATACTGTATGTGATGGATATAATGCAGAGCATGTGTGTGGTGCTACAAAATATATGCTGCAGACAGGTGTGATCTGCCCTGCACTACAAGGCGGCAGGGCGGGTACTGATTACCTTGGCTCCAGACAGTTAAAAGGACCCATCAGGGACCAGAGCCACCTGCTGAGGGGAACATGGTTCATAGTATATTTTCCAACTTTGTTTATTAACCCTTTGAGTGCCAACATTGCTGTGAGAGATGTGCGCGGGCCGTAGACAAGGAATATAAATCACTTTAGTTATTTGCTGCAAATGATCTGAAGTCAAGTAATTGAAGTTACGTTAAATATTGCACCCCCCCCCCCCCAAATAAAATGAGAGAGGCTAGCAATTTCAGTGGATATTTTGCAAATCTCTCACAGCAACATTGGCACTCAAAGGATTAAGGGAATATGGCTACACCTCCCGGATTAAGGCCATGCCCACTGGGTCCAACTTATTTTCTCTTCCTCTCTGATCATTGGTGACCTTGAAAGGCCGATTTTGGTTAATCAGAATTTTACATATCATTGGTGTTCAATTTTACCAGTGTTAGTACATTCCTTCTGCAAATGCAGTTACATACAAGCACCAACTTTCTTCATGTAATGAAGGTGGAAAAATGAAAGAAAAAGACATAAGGGAAGTGTTAGAACTGTTAGACGATATTACTTATTAATTTATTCATGTGCCTTAAAGTAAGTATTCATCATTTTCTTTTTAGATGCATATCCCATAGCTTGAAAAAAAAAAATAGGCATAAGAGGTGCATAAGAGGTCATAAACATTTAATGATCCAATAATTGTTATATCAGAATAATCACTGTTCGTAATTAACTTCCTTTGTTGCTCATTCATCTGATATTTCCAGCAGTCTTTAATAGTTTCTAGTGACAATCAGCATTTCTTTAGCATCTCATAAAATGAAGCCTTTGAAAGTGTGGCACGGAAGAAATGATTCTATAAATCACAGTCGTTTCCTCTCTCTCTGTCTCTGAAGTGCGCCATCGCTTATAGACTCATTGAGGATATTCCGCTTCTTTTTAATTGCACTTTAACCAGTGAATTATACTTTAAGCTAAATTATCAGAAATCATTCAGAAGATCAGAGCAAAAATTGCAAGAAGAAACAATAAGAAATACGTTATTATTTTAAATGAATGAATGCCAATAGTAATGGTAGGCATTGTGACTCTATTCAGTGTGCAAGATATCCACCAGAACACGTAGAAGCTGGACTTAGTCATTACGACAATATTCCTTAACATATTGTTAGTATTACAGGGAGAGTTAAAGTGCACCTGCTCCAATGGCGCAAGAAAAACCAGCACTTCTACCATTTGGTTTTATCTTGCTCTCTTCATAAAAGAAGGCACATTTTTTAGAGCATCCATCAACAGGAAATTATCTGTGGCTAGATAAGAAGACAGGGGTGTTGAGAATGAGACCAATGTGCACCCTCCTTCGTTCAGGCTTCCTCCTCTGTGCTGGTAGAAGCACATCGTCGGAGAGTCTGAGCAATCAAGGGCGCAGATTTGAATGCGCATGCGCAGATCTACAGAAAAATTGTGGAGCGGCCATTTTTCTGCCAATTTCTACAGTGCTGGTGCCATCATCTTGGGACTCTGGGGGGTATGTATTAAAAAATGGGTGCAAAATGTGCAGTATAGGCAACCTGGACTCAGGGGACCATGTGCATTGCCCGAGGGTATTTATTTTAACAGATGCACATAAGAATTTATGCAGTTAAGAATCAGATAATTTTTCTATATACAGATGGTGCAGCTCTCATTTGAGTGGCTCCCGGCAAATTGATCTCTGGCCGCCAGCTGGTGCAATGGGACGCACGAGCAAGTGAGCCATCCGCGCATCCCCATCCGCCCACCGCCTCACTTTGCCAGCGCTCGCCAGCTAGGGCACCAAGATGGGCAAATGGGTTTTGATTCCCTTGGCCTGGGCACAAACTGACAAAGGCCCAAGTCAGATACTGAGGACAAATTTCCCCCTCTGAAGCATGCGGTACCCCTTTCAGTTGCCATGAGTAGTATTTTAAATATTTTTTTCTAGAGAGGTCATGGTCATGCATCCCAAATTTGACCATGACAGTTGTCCCCATTGCCATCCTTACACCTCAATCGTATCTTTAATACCATCACATTTTATCTTGTAGCTTAATATATATGGGCTAATGCTATCTACAGAAGCTAGAGGCAAAAGTTGATTGTTCTCTCATTATAAAGTATACATTATACAACATTTAATTCTTTGGAATCTAGCATCAAAAACAATTTCCCTTAGAAGAAATACAAGGTCCTCTCCATAAGTAAGGAAATGTATTTTTTTTTAAAGTACTAGTCAACCAGTTACCATCTGTGTTTAAGCTCAATGTGATGGCTACAAGATGATAGTCACTATTTTCAAAAGTAATAAAAACCGATTCCATATAAATATGCAATATAACTTTTTATTATTTATTGACCCAGCACTGGATTAAAGGCATTATAGCTTCTCCGAGTACAAATATGTTGATGTATCAACAATAAAAAAAATAGGGAAATGGACCAGAGGAGAAGCTTCCCATAGTAACCAATAAGCATTTAGGAAGGATTTATGAAGTATCTATAAAATTATCGGTACAGTAGATGCTGGTTGGTTGATATAGGCAACTTGTCCACTCTTTTTCTTTGCTCGATAAATATCAACTCCAAAGTTTTATAGCTGCATTTTACAGCAATTAGTTGCAAGTAGTGTGATGTCATGGGAAAACCCTTTACCCACTCTTTCAGATCTATCCACTCTTTAAAAAAACACTAGATAATGTACACACCATAAATATAAATTTAACCATACTTTGTCTTTTGGTTACATGAAATGACAAGCATTGACTATAATCGGAAAAATTATGCATGACATCAAAATATGTGGAAATCACTGTGAAATGTACAAGCATTAAAGAGAGAAAAACGGAAACTTGGCAACACATCGGTGTGTTATTTCAGTGTAAAATTGCAATTATGTTCAGGTTACTATCATTCCTATCTAATTATCTAGATCATTTTAGAGACCATGGTATTATTTTTCCATTCAACAGACATTAGCAACTGTAGGAAAAGAAAGGATGGGAATTAGATGTAGTTAGTGGTAATACAAATGTCAACACAGCCTACCGCACAAATGAATCGTATCTGGACTATGTCTGCGGTATTTCAAACCATGTTAACCAAGGAAAAAATATAAATGTTGTTACTTTATTAAATTTCTGTGTGGTTTCTCGTTTATTATAGGAAGCAAACATATCACAGTTCATTAACAATAATGTATTTGGAGACTGTTGAATATAAACACGTTGGCAACATCTGTAAATGTCATAATACTATAACCTATATAATAATAATAATTATAATAATAATAATAATAATAAACTACAAACATAACAGTATTATACAAAAATAATAAGAATGTAGGTGTCTTCATGAATACGCTTTCAACTAGTCAGGGCTGAGTGCTTCTATAGCAGAATGACAGCGGGGATACTCGCTCTCATTTGTGTGTAGGAAGTCGGCTCACCAGTCAGTGCGAGGAGAGCCAGCTCGCCACGCAGTGAGTGCGGGTGAAGCTGCAACAGAGAGCCTGGAGTGGTATGTACAGTATACTGATGTAAAATTAGTGTAGGTATTAAAGTTATACTTTTCTCTGTGTGTGCGTTTTTATTTGAACATTCGGTACTTATGTAATATCTGGACTCCCGTTTTTCTTATGAGACCGCGTCCCCTCGCGGGGCTCGCTGCGCTCACCACGCTTCGGGCACGGTGGCTCGCTGCGCTCGCCACACTATATAAAATCAACTCCATGCGTAGTTGGATAGTAGGGGTATGAAAAAATGGGGTGCATTTAACATGGGAGTCCAGATAATACATAAGTACTGAACATTCTTTTTACAGGTGAACTACAAGTCCAAGGGTGTCCATTAATGCCCCGCATGCTGAGACTTGTGCTTCGTCAAGTCCCAGCATGCAGGGGAGGCCTGCTGGGACTGTAAAAAGCAATGTGTTTTTTTTAAATAAAATTTCACACATATCAACCTGACGTCCACCGCCTAGGGATGCCGGGGACAGCCCTGGGCTTCAGCCCTGAACAGGTGAAGCCTGGGGGGACCCGTTTATTGAGTGGGTCCCCACTACCCCAGGTTTCAGAAATACTGAGGACCCCCAAGCTTTTTGTCCCTGTATTTTTGGAACCAGGTCCGGCTCAATGTGTTGCAATTTTTGGTAACGTTTTTACAAAATCGCATCCTATTAAACTTGCGAGTTGTATACTTAATGGGAAAACATCTGGATGCGAATTGAAGTACCTGTATGTTGAAAAATTAACAGTTTAGAATTTGCGATTATGGAAAAACGTGCAAATTTACTAAAAATTGTAAAAGTCGAGATATCTCATGCCATTAAATGTCACCCTTAATGTGTAAAATCATTCCAGTGAGTTTAACTATTTGTAAGTATAAAAAACAGTTTGTATATACAATCTTATGGGGTAGAGAACATTTTTATGTGAGATCCTGTTGCCATATTGTGCAGCTGGTATTGAACTGATTCTGGGTGGCATTCAATCTCGGACGCTTTAAATAGCGGCCGTTGTCTATTCAATTTTGCCATTTCCAACAGCATTGAAGGGAGATTACGACAAAACAGATCCAACTTTATAAGAAGCTGATCTGTTTTGTTGGAAACGGCTGCGTATTGTCGAATTCAAGGCCATGTTTGGACAATCCATGGCGTTTTTTTGCCAACACGCTCACTTTCCAACACTCAACAGCCAGAACATTGAATTAGGACTGTCGAGCTACAGTCGTAATCCTGGATTGAATAACCCCCTCTGTCTGACAAACCAGCCAGACAAAGCAGAATAACCCCCTCTGTCTGACAAACATGCAATTTAATTCCCTCCAATATATTCATTAACCCGAATGGATGCCGCCAGTAATCTTATAATTACATCCCATTCAGATAACATCAAGGTGTCAATACTATTAGTCCCAAAGGGTACAAGTTGACGTTCAGGTGCCATTTTAACACTAGGAACGGCACCCAAATTAAGCCTAACTCGCACCTTTCGCAGTGCTGAATTTGCTTAAAATTGCTTGCACCCCTATGGAGGTGCGAGCACTTTTAAGCAAATTCGTCGGATCGCAGTGTTGTGATGATTCGGACTTCAGGACTAATAGTATGGACCCCAAGAGTCTTGTCATCCTGTGAAAGTCAAGCTGTTCACAAATATTTAGACTATATTCTAGCAGGTGGCTCCCGAAAGTGGTCTGCATTAGTATATAAATATAAATGGACTTGTAGACTAGTTAAATACTACAGGAATGAGGAAAGCCAATAAAGAAGGTCAATAAAAATATAATCCAAATTATTAAACAACAATTCCAAAAATTAATGACATGAATAAATACATATTCAAAAAAGGTTAGGGTATAAAAATGCATTTGATTTAGGGTTTCAAATCCAATGGATAGGGAGTGTCTACATAACAAAATGCAAATAAGTTTGGATGTCGGTCGCATCAAGGGGCAAATCCAATTGCACTGTACAGAAATGACTCACATATCTGTAAAACATGAAAAACTTTTATTAGTCTTCTAAAACCTCTTAGCTCTAGAGAGAGTGTCACTTGCATCTACTAATACCTGAAATGTCACTAACGGTATAGCAGGTGTGGCATCAACTGAGCCCTTCGGTGCTCAATGATCTGGCAGCTGTGGGGAACACCTGCCTGAACTCTTTTATTATATGTCTTTCATTTGTTTTATGCATAATGCAGGATTACATAGTCTGTTGCGTGTCAACAGTATTTCTGAAGCTTCTGAATATAGAATAAGACATAACATTTTCTAGTATATTAACACTTGCATTAGTTTTACATTTTATCTGTGTATACTGTACATGTGTGTTGCTAAATCCAATTTGATTAAAAAAGTTTAATTGTTGATACCATGTAAAAAGAAATACATTTCATAATATATTTTTGGTACTTGTTTCCTAGCACGGCCACAATCGCGGGCATCGTGTACCTTAAAGTTCAGGTACACGATGCCCGCGATGGACCCGATTTCCTTTGAAATCAGGTCCATTTTGCCGGCAAAGGAAAAATCGCGGGCATCGCGTCGGTCGCGGCCATTAACATTTCCCCCGACGCGACCGACGCGATGGCCGCGATTTTGCCATAGGCTTCAATGTTAAAATAATTTTTAACATTGAAATCGGGAGCATCGCGTCGGTCTTGTGCCATTATAATGGCACAAGATGAGATGGACTTGATTAAGTCCATCTCACATAGGAAACAATGTGAAATGGGCCAATATGACCCATTTCACATTGTATATGGCCCCGTCGTTACCCCACGATTGACGCGAACCCGAAGCGTGGCGAGCGCAGCGAGCCCGCGAGGGGTGGCGGTGCGCGTCCTCCGACCTTTTCATTCCTCTACTATCCACGTCGGCGTGGAGTTGAGAATATAAAGTGTGGTGACGCGTATACCTGTGAAGTAATACGCGTCCCCTCGCGGGGCGCGCTGCGCTCGCCACGCTTCGGGCTCGGTGGCTCGCCACACTTTATATTCTCAACTCCACGCAGACGTGGATAGTAGGGAAATGAAAAGGTCGGAGGACGCGCACCGCCGCCCCTCGCGGGCTCGCTGCGCTCGCCATGCTTCGGGTTCGCGTCAATCGTGGGGTGGCGTTCAGGGTGTCAAGTTGGGGGTGTAGGGAATATTTTACATTGAATCTAATGTAAAATCGGGTCCCAGGGACCCTGTTCACATTTGATTCAATTAAAAAATCGGGTCGGTCGCATCGCATGCGATTTGGTCGCATGCGATGCGACCGACGCGATTTTTCCGACACGACCACCCCGATGGAAATTGGAGTTCCGTGCTAGGAAACAAGTTCCATATTTTTACTTGTTCATTAATTGGTGACTCTTCATGTGTTCTCAACAAATTGATAATTTAATTTAATAATACAATTAGCAATATTTTAGATTTGGACATTGGGTTAGATACGATATCTGGGCACACAGCGTGCCAACAGTCAGAATCCCAATGGATCCTGGTGAGTATTCTAACCCCAATCCTAGCCCTAACCAGCCCCTCCTGCAACCAAGCCATAATACGTAACAATGAGATCCCTCAAAATTTTGGACATCAGTATTATCCCGCTGGGAATCTAGTTGTTGGCATGCTGAACCCTGGGATATTAACTACATCCCTTGGATTTATATTTCAAGTTGTATCATTGCTTTAAAAGAGGACAAATGAAGAAGTTGCCAATACCAACCATTCAACTTCTAAATATTATTTTTCAGTACACTGTATAAAATTCTAACTAGAAGTTGGTAGGTTGCTATGGGAACTCTGTCCTCTTTTGAAGGTTTGATACATCTCCCCTTAAATCTCCATAGACTCCTAAGAACAGGCAAATAACAGGATCACAAATCAGCACTGGTGATCTAATGTTTCCCTTCTATTCTGACTTGGTATAGTGCACCATCATCGTAAGACATAAGCCAGATTTAGGTGCCTGCATTTTCCCCACACACAACCACTAGTTACCCTCTAATACTACATTTGCAAATACAAAGAGAGTTCCTGTTGCCCAGATAACCCATTTTGGGCCAGCCATCAGGAACAGACATGCATCTTACCATGAAGTGGGCGAGTGTATGCTTAGGAAGCTTAGTGTTGCTTGCCTACATTATGAATATACTGCATATTATTATAGGATGTTCAATATTTTAATAACCACCTATGTAATCTGCCCTACATCCTACACTACGTCAGTATGTGCTAAACTTGGTCTTCATGTAACCCTAAGAGCTTTTTATGTATTTATTATACCTTTCAGAGGCTAACTACAGTTGCTCTAAACTGAATTATTAGGAAAACCCCCTCTAGAAAAGTTTCCCCCTGAATTAAAAAGTATGATTTTACTAGAAGCTGCATGGGGACAAAACCTCCTAGTTCTGCTGACATCCAAATCCATTTCACTTATGAAAGGGTGGAGCAGTGGAGGCCCAGCAGTGTTTAATTAAATGCCACATGCACAAAGAAACACAATCAAACTGTGAAATATTTAGACAAATGTAAGTCATTTAAAACAAGTAGTGCTAATTGTCCCAGAGCCCTGGGAAGACACAGGGAAGTAATACTTTTTCAGTCTTCCATCTTTTCTAATTGTTAGCTCATTAATAATTACCCAACCACCAACAATGAATGAAGTGCTCAGCACAATTAAATGTAACCCAGTTATAATGATTTAACACATCTTGAACCTTCATAAAATTATTGGCTAATCATTTCAGAGTAAGAGGGCTTTCAGCTCAAGCAATAGCTTTCTTTTTCCTCAATGTCTGTTATAATTCAATGACAACCAATACACTTCGCTAAATGGCTCACCTAATGTGTCTAAAGCTGGCCTTGAAACATAATGAGGCATGTCAGTGCCTGAAATCTCATGAACACAATGGACTAGAGCCACTAAACTCCAATACATCATTTATTTTCAGATGTACTCAGCACCACTTAAACATAGTTGACTGGTTACAAAGGAATTTTTTTTTTTAATAACAGAAACTAGCTATAAATATGTGTGTTCCTGTGATTGATTCATTTTCTAAAAAGAGAAAATAATCAAATTGTTATATGTACCTTGCAGGTTCAAAAAATAAATAAAAAAACATTGAAGAAATGCACCAATTAATCTTAGTTGCACAAAAGCAACATTTTGGGGTTATGTTTTAATGGGATTAGGGTAAACAATCCTGAAATCGGAAATGGTGGGATCCTGAAATTTGGCCCCAAAATGTCTCTTAACCCTAGTGTGTATACATGTAATAGGGGAATGTAGACTTTATATACAGGTGAAGATTCAGGTTTATTTCTATGTATGTAATGAGGCATCTGCTGCCATTTTATACAGCTCAGAATCAGTGGGATATTACAGGAGGAAACATACCTCCCAACAGTCCCGATTTTAGCGGGACAGTCCCGATTATCAGGGCCTGTCCCGCTGTCCCACCCGCGGGCGGCAGTGTCCCGCGGTGTGGGGGGGCTGTTGGGAGTCCCCCCTGTCAGCTGCTAAGCAGCGGGGAATAAACGCTGTGCGCATGTGCACAGCGTCTATTCCCGCAGCCAGGGGGCTGGGGGCATGGCTAGAGGCTCACAGAGCCTCTGGGTCATGCCCCCATAGCGGCAAAATGGGGGCGTGGCCTCGCGGGGGAGCCGTGATTATAGGCCACGCCCCCAAATTAGGCCTGCTGAGCTGCCGAATTTGGGAGGTATGAGGAAATACCTACTCATTTATTTTATTTCACCTCTATAAGGTGTAGATAAAAATGATCAAGGTTATCCTGCCTGAATAATTTGCATATTACTAGTTCAAGACATTCTGATGGAACCTTAGAAATTATCAAATCACCCCATAATAAGCCTGAAAAAAAACCATGATAGGGGTGAGAATATGGGTTAAATATTGTGTGCAGCTGCTTAGCGGACTTAATATGATCGAAACCATATAAGCAGGAAGAGATTATAGGTATTTTATCTGAAGAACAAGCTAAACTCTGGAGAACATTATTATAGTGGGTAATTCACATACTAAATGATAAATGTTCTACTAACAAGAGAATATTACATTTATGGTGCTTAAATATAGTTCCCTGACACTTCCCAACTGCTATCCTTTTCTGTATTTATTTGTTCATAAATAGCATTACACTGCACAATAGGAATCCATATAATTATGTAGACCGTTTAAAATATGTTTGTACAGCTCAATAGGCTATACACAAACAAACAAATAATCTGCATTTGCAAGATGTACACAGAGGCTAGAGATGCTCAATTTCTTCCATCTGTCGTCATGATTCTGTGCTCCTTTATGGAACAATTGATTTTACATGACTGAAGTATTTCTGCTTCACAATCAATGGCAAAGAAAAGACAATTGATTAAAAATTATGTTTACAAATCCAATTACACTGTAAGAAGCCGTCACAAAAAAAGCTTGGGCACTAAGAATTTAAAACAGCAACAGATGTATCAATAGATATATTGGTCATTGGTTAACATTTGCAATTTGTTTCCTTTCTGACCAAAGTCTTTAGCGGGAAACCAAGCTGGGCAAACAGATCTATTAATAGGTGCCTGGTCTGTCCTGCTGCAGCCAGATCAATGGCTACAGAACCTTATAGGCAGCTCGGTACATGATGTACATAACATAGTACAGTGTTTTCTCTGTGCTTCACTCGCTTGACTACTGAATGCTAATAAACATAAAGTATAATACAATAAGCAACTTGTATAAGGCAAAATGATTAAACTGACAAATGCAAAAACATTTGTTTTACATTAATTAAAAGAACAACATTGTTTTTAGTACAAAATGACAGCTAATAGAATGAAAATATAGATTGAATTATAGTTTTTCAGAACTTATTAAATATTGTTGCGTTTTCATTATCACAGATGGCTAGTTTTCCAATACAAATTTGAAACAATAGCTAACGGTAAAATTCTTGCAAACCCTCATACTGTATTACAAATGCTATTTCTATGCATAATGAAGAATATGTATATACTTTACATATATGCTCATATGTCACAAAAAATGATCCAAATGTTTGTCTTTTTTTCTATGGTTATGACTTACCCTTGTTTTTTACATGAATTTATTGCATATAATCATATAAAACCATACATAACTTGAATGGAGGTATGCAGTAAATAAAACACTAAATACATCCATCAGTATATGGCTCAAAATACACTAACCATATAAAGTATATACAATGCAATTTTATCAAGAATTGGAGAAAGTTAGAACCTGGAAAAAAAGAGAGAGAAAAAAGAAAGACAGGGAAATGCTTATAAGAAAAAAAAAAGGGGGGGGGGGGAGGGGGGAGACATACTCGTCTCCATCTTTGGCAATCAGCCCCTAGTAGTACTTTGATCAAGTCCCCACTACTTGCATTTAAGCTGTAATGTGTATTGAATTGTTGCACTCTTTTTTAACTGTACTCTATTTTTGTTATTTATGTAAAGTTTGTTTTGTCTCCCTGTACTGTTCCTTTGTACTTCACTGGGAAACACTTGCGGTGCCTTTATAAATACAATTATAATAAAAATAATAATAGACAGGGGACCACTGAGGTTGGTAAGGCAGATCTATGAGAAGATTTAATGTCTATTAGAAATCCTTGAGCCAATACCAAATCAATGAGTAGAACCATTGAGGCAAAAACAGTTAAGCTGTTAAAAACATATTATGGCTAAGTAAGGCAGAGCAAGAATAGTGATTTTTGAAGGGGGATCTAAGCTAAAATGAATACATTAATTAAACAGTGTGGTGGGGAAGCAGCATAGTAAACAAATTTCGGGTCCCTTATATTCTCAAATTTGTCCACTTTTGTGAAGGGCATGAGTACTCCTCTCCATAGAGGCAATAAACCAAATTTTTATCAATACCATATGAATGGGACATGTATGTAAAAGCATGTTAAAAACAAAGAACCAGTTAATTCGATGACGGAGTAAGGCTTGTTATTGGGAAAGGGAGAGTAGGCAAAGAATTTAGGAAATATCCCAGTTGGAGATATTCAAAAAAACTGATGCCCTCAATAAAGTCTATAACAAATCTAGGATGAGAAGAGATCTGGTACCGTGAATATGATTGTAACTTTGATGAGCATTGGAGAAAGGATGGATTAGAAGGAAGTTGAGAGAAACAGTGGGTGCAGAGGATCCACATAGAATGGGTAAAACTAGAACTGGTATGTAAAAAAAGTGATGTTAGGGAGTAGACATTAGCTTCAGCTACTTCTATTTGAACCCAGGGTAAATTATCAGGATGAGCAAACCAAGTGCGGGCTTGGCTCAGGTGGGTAGAAAAGTAGTACTTCTGTAGGGTGGAGTGATCTCTACCACTGTTAAGTGGGATCCTGATCAGAAATCAGTCTAGGGTTTTTTCTAACCGAATAAAATAATCTCATTCTTTCTGAACCCCGCTGATTGCCTAAGATGGAGCTCCTACTGGGATAATTTGTAGAAGATAGAGAATTCTAGGTAATATGTTTATCTTGACTGCCACTATTCTTCCAAACCACAAGATAAGTTGTTTCCTCCAAGTCCGTAAATCAGGCATGATGGAGGGAATAGGATGGGAAAGTTTTCCTTGTATAGAGTTTTAATGGAGTCCGTAAAGAAGTAACAAAGTTTTTTAGAGTGCCAAATAAAATTTAAATACTAGACCCCAATAATGACTTAGCATCTAGAATGGCAGAGCCTCCAACTTTAAATAATTGATTTTATAAACTGAAAAGGACGAATATACATTTATTACCCCCAATATTTTGGAGACAGGAAGTAAGCATGGTGGATTAGGTAAGAAGGACATTGTCCACAAATAGAGATAATTTATAATCCAGACCCCCTAACATAATTACGTTAATATCTGGGTCTAAGTGGGTCTAAGTGGATCAGTTGCGCCAAAGGTTCAATAGTGAGAGCAAAAATTAAGCATGACAGGGGACACCTCTGCCTAGTGCCATTACCAATAGTAAAATGGTCTGAGTTTTTACAATACACTTACACCCTGGGCGAGGGATTAGAATAAAATGTGCACATTCCCATAAGAAACTTCTTCTCAGGCCTAAACTGCGCAGAATAGAAAATATAAAGGGTCACAGGATTCTCTTAAATTCCTTTTCAGCATCCAAGGAGAGCAGAATAGAGGGCGTCTTATTCTTGTTGATCGAATGGACTAAATTGATTGTGTGCCTTGTATTATTTTTCAGCCGGTTGGCATGGGAAGAATCACACTTGGTCGGCCTGTATTAACTGTATATCCCTATTTATTCTCTCAGCTCAAGTTTTTGAAAACAATTTAATATCATTATTTAAAAGTGAGAATGGCCTATAACTCGAACATAGATACCCTGGGGTTATTGAGGATAAAACATGTTCACTTTATATCTCAGTATTCATTTAAGATTTTTGCTTTTCTAAAATTTGTGTGATATGTCTATGTGGGCATGTTTACACCTCTCTTAGGCCCTTATTCTGATCGGTGCGGCCGGATCCGAATATGCGGCCAGGACCATGCGTGCGAAACCCCGCCTTCCATACGGATCGCCAACTCCGTCCGCACGCGGTAAGAAGCTGGCCGAACGGACCGCACGTGTATTTTTCACGGAATACGCCTCCTCCATCTAAGGGAACCTCCCCCATCATTCGATGGTTGCAGACCATCGAATGCAGGACCGAGTGGTCCACCAGCTCCCGTAACCTCAGACCACACGGACATTTTTCTGTGCAAAAGCAGGGATCTGGGCGGGCAGCTGACATCCGGCGATGTCATATGTTCGCCCCCTACACGTGCGTCACGGTCGCATTACCATACGTACGCCCAGCGTTTGCATGGGAACGCCCATGAAACGCGGGGCGTATGCATATGGTAATGAGCCCAAATAGCCCTTCACGCCCCTCTCCACCCCCTGTTCGGAGTGTTCACATTTCATGCGGGATTTGGGCGTACGCCCCGCTCGCACATGCGCAGAGATGCCTCTGCACATGCGCAGACACAAAACATCGGCGGCCCGAACGCACGCGGATATTACCGCACCAACCAGAATAAGGGCCTTCATTTTTGATTCAAGCTAAATTCCATGGAAGTCTCTTTTTATTTAGGTTCATTTAGGGCCACAGTCCTCCATTGGTGGTACAACTAGTACTGCAATGGATGCAGCCACTATGGGTCCTGGAGAAGAGGGGGCGTGCTCTGATGGGATGCCTTTTCAAGGTCCAGATCTGCTTTCAGAAACAGAAGCCCCTTCTTAGCAAGCACTGGTCTGGTGCATGTGCAGCCCAAATCATCCCTTAATTCTTTATCTGTTTATACCGAGTATAGTTTTATTACAGAGTTTGCACCAACTATACAGTGCTGCAGAGTTTATTGCCACTCTATAAAAATATTAATAATGAAATTCTCGGGAGTGTAGTGGTGCTCAGGGAAAGAATTATGTAATAGAGAATCCAACAATGACTCTGAAAGAAAAAATGTGTGCGCGCCTGGTAATAGCAATAGATAAGAGGAATTACAGAAGAAAAAGTAATTATTTTAGCCTTTTGAACATTTACCTTTGATTTTCAGAATTCATTTCATTAGAATAAATTATATTTCCCTAAAGAAACTGAATAACAGCAAGAAGGGGAAAAAAAAGAAAAGAAAAAGAAATATACAGTAACTAATGCTACAAACCAAGCAACACAGTAGTTATTTAAAAAGAAAATCAAAATTCATTTATGACTGATAATAAAACTGCGAGGGAACCATATTGCAGGTGAGGAGCTAGCAGCATAGGAGTATTTAAACGCTTCTAAACCACAGGGGGTTTCAAAAGCAAATGAAAAGTAATTACTGTTACAAAATAATACAACACAGAAAGAAACGAGCACAAAAGATCCTGGTGTAGGTCGAGTTTTGAAGCTCAGAGTCGTGAAAGATTAAAGTTAGAAATAGATGTTAAAGCTGTTAAAATATCCATGGAAAAAAAACACAGTATTTTAAATCACTTTGAAGCTTCAGTGCTGATCTAATTGATCTTTATCATTGCTCTACTAGCTAAAACATCATTATCTGCATGTCACCCAAAATTAAGATGAAATACTCAGGGGTTTGTCTAGCACTGGAGGGAAGCTGTGCAATATTTATGACAATTGCTACTGAAAGGTGACAATATGGAGACTAAGAAGATCTGTCCGATCCTTTCAAAATGTATTTTTAAATCTTAGCTTCTGTTAATTACTTAATTTTGTATTAAACAATGTCAGATATTGTAGTGCTGATATTAATCCATAGTATGCCCTTTTCAAAACATTAAAAATATATGTAATAAGCCAGCTAGTCTCTATTGAATAGCATAACATCCATAGTTAAGCAATATTATCCATAGATTGATGATTAGTAGGTCAAATTGAATCATCAGCTTTCAGTTTGCGCCACACAGTAAGGGCCAGCCAGGTCTATCAAACAAGTGGCAATGCCACATCATGAGTGGGAGGTTTGGGGCATGGAAACCTGTTTGCTTTATAGCATGGGAGACTGTGGGCTAGAGGAATGGTTGTTGGTGAGGCTGGGGCTCCAGGTGGGGGGGGGGGGGGCGGATCCTCAGACAATTTTTGGGAGTCTCCAGGAGAAAGGAAAAGTATGGATTAAATTGATGTAGTTGATATGGGCTGGGATTATTATCAATGACATGGTGATGTGTTGGTTTTTCAATGGCCATGGTGTAGAATTAGTGAACATATAGTAGTGATATATATATATATATATATATATATATATATATATATATATATATATATATATAGTTGAGGGGCCCAGCAGATGTTCTGAGGGATACCAAACAGGATAGCTGTGAATACATTTTATTTGCCCCCAAGAGACATAAGTCTACTGGGTCATAAGATTTCTCTTGCTGGCCTTTTTAACATGCTCATCCCCGAGCTGGAGCCTGGGTTCCTCTTATCATGTTTTAGACCAGACCTATTCGGATATCAGAGAAGTGATAGAGAGAACCAATCACACGTGTGTCTTGTGCATTGCTGCTGCATTAATGAGCCTCTTTGGCCCAATTTACCATGAAGTAGTAGTACAGCTATAATGCAGCATGTACTTACTTTGTGTGTTTCAATGACGATTAAATAGTAATCGCATACTCTGGTTCCAACCCAATGATTTACTTACAGTACAAATCTGATGTTTGGAGAACTGGACCCATTCTGCGCATGCGTAGAACAGGTCCTGCAAGATTGCTCACAATCCCCCTTTACTGCAGCATGATTGACATGCTGCAGTATTTTGCAAGGGTGGCAACCAGGACTATTCTACAAATGAGGAGTGTGTTGATCTTTTTTGTAGGCAACTACATTTTTGGATTTCCTGGACCCGGCTAACCAGTTCCGACGGCTAGTCTGAGTAAGCTTTGGCTCTTGGAGACTAGCCAAGGGCTTGGCATGTAATGACAGGGGAGGGCAAGTGATGGGGATACAATGTTGCATCTTATGTCCTCGTGCTGCATTTGTCTTTTGATTGTATGCTATCGCCCAGCTACTTTCCTGTGGCTGTATAACCCCATACAAATCTCCATACAAATCAAATAGTGCGTAGGTGTCATGAAGTATATTTTTATGTTGTGCAAGTGCAGAATAATCAAGTTTATGTGAAAGTTTATTTCCCCATGCATATCATTGTGACTCTACAGTATGCATATTTATCTTGATGTGTTGGTTCAACAATTTCCGCCGTGCCAAATATGTCCTTGCCTGCTATCTGTTGGCTATAATCCTCAATGAGCCAACACAAGTGCAGGTGTGCATAGAACGTGTGTGCCTGGCTTCTGTAATGCAATCTAATTGCGGAACAGAGGACAGAATTTATTCCCTTCTCTTTTATGAATATGCTGTTCCAATCTGAAATTTCAAGAAGAATAAATACCGCTGCACCTGCCAAGTAAAACAAAGTGAGGGAAAAAAATGTGTGATTTCACGAAATGTACATCCAAAAGGAATTCTTCAATGTCTAATCATTTGCATACTTGGCATGCTGTTAATGATGAATACATAACATAACGAGAACAGGTACATCGCTCTGTAGTTTGTCTTGCCTCTAGGGGCTGTTGATTTTGTTATAATTTAATTGCATTTGCTTGACATACTTTTACTTACTGCAAATCATCTCCATTAGGAAAATGTTATAAATGTATGTATGACAACACTTGTTATATATGAACTATCTTCTTAGTAGTTCTTATTGGTAATTATTCCATGATATTCATTTCACTCTGTTGCAGTTATTTTTTTATTTTCAATCTTCCAGCATGGAGAGATTGTTTTCTGCAATGGTTGTAAATAATCCCTAATAAATAGATGCAAATGTTAGATAATGATGAATGTAAATAGAAATCGAAAATCAAATTAAAATTGCAAATTCATCTCAGTGTCGTTGCTGACCAAATGTGTGGAGTCATTTGTCAAAACATAACAGTTGCCAGACAGTGGCTCACTATTATACTGACATAAAGGGATTTTACATCATAAAACTGTTTCAATACATCCATTGCTCCACTACAATCTTTGCAAAATTCAGCAGATTGATGCTACAGTACTTATTGGGATCTTGTCTGGTCAATTTGTATAATCAGTTCTGAACTCCAAAGTATCCAATGTTTCCTACAAATGATAGCAGGTTCCTGGTAACAGTCAACCCAGCCATTGGGGCAGTATTTCATTACACTTTATTTTTGGTCTTTGACCCTATGTTTTGTATAGGCTTTTTTCTCCATCTGACTTGTCACTATGGCCCTTCTTCTGATTGAGTCGGACCGCTACGTGTGTGGTCAGACAGCCGATGTTTGGTGTTTGCGCATGTGCAGAGGCGTTTCTGCGCATATGCGAACGCCTCTCATGTCCGAACACAGTGTGAAGTTCCGTACAGAAAATGATTGGTCAGAACCATCCGTATCCATGAAAATGCTTGGCGTACATATGGTAATGCGGCCGTGATGCACGTCTGGGGGGCGGACAGCTGAAGTAGCCGGATGTCAGCTGCCCGCCCATATCCCTGCTTTCATACGAAAAAATGTTTGAGTGGTCTGGAGCACTCGGTGCTGCCTGACTGCTTGGTCCATCATTCGATGGTCAGCGACCATCGGAGGATGGGGGAGGTTCCCAAAGATGGAGGAGGTGTTCACATGAAACATCCACTCGCGGACCGTTCACTCTGCGTCTTACCACATTCGGACGGTGTGAGCGAGCCGTACGGTAGGCTGGGTTAAGAACACTCGGTTCCTGTCCGAAAATACGCATCCGAACGAGTGAACTAGAATAAGGGCCTATGTGCCACTACAAAGGAACACTATAATAGTTATACAGTATCTAGTATTTTGTTTATAATACAGCATAAACTGTATGCACTCTATCTCTTTCACTATATATAATATATATATATATATATATATATATATATATATATACGAGCAAAGAGTTGGAGACACTCACCGGGCTTGCTGAAGCAAAAGTTTTTTAATGGTACATACCACCTTTCAAGTCAACACGTGCATAACAGTGGGTACAGGTCGACGTTTCGGTCCTGGCTGGACCTTTATCAAGACCCCCTTTCTGCCTCCTCCAGTGTGCAACTACCCTTGCCCCATGTGGGTCTTTTATACCAAAAGCACAGCCACTCCCCCTTACCACAACAGAAAGTGCAATGTAATACGATTCAAGAAGCTCTATGTGTATATATTTATGAGTAGGGACCATATCCCTAACAATTACACAATCATAAAGTGAATCATAAGATGTATCAACAATATTCTCATGCACCATGCACTTACCAAATGTCAGTGTACATAGCGTGCGTTCCACAGCAAGTAACCGGAAATGTGCATCAAGAAGACCAGCCCCACTTCAAGTGGGAACAAAGTCGATGGTACTTTCAGTCCAGATAATGTTAAACTGGCGGCCGGGACATACATAGCCACGGCGCCATGTACTTCCGTCTATTGGAACACAGCGTCCCCCGCTGCGTGCCCGGCGCGCATCCGCCGCGTGCACGTCATTTCGGGCACAGCAGTGATCACTTCTTCCTTTTGACACGCGGAAGTGCGTCCTCAATTGGAACGCAGAGCCGCACATCCATAATATTGAATGGGCTAACATACGTGGGCAAGACAATACGCACATTTAGGGAGCGAATGAATCAGCACCGGTCCTCGATCCGTTTGGCCTATGCAACTTCAAATATGGACAAACCGGTAGCAGCCCATTTCCTCAGATTGAAACATCAAGTGTCTGCTATGACCTATATGATTATTGATTGGGTCCCCCCCCTCGAGAGAGGAGGTGACAGGGGCCTTTTACTCCTGAGAAAGGAGGCTAAATGGATTTTGAGGCTAGATACGGTCGCCCCGAGGGGATTAAATGAGGTTAACCCTCTGAATGTCTTTTTGTAGACCTCATTAATGCACAGCAAAATTATTCTTTTGCTAATCTTCTGATAGGCGTCATTAGTCCACAATGAAATAATTCTTTTGCTAAATATTACATTGCGTCTGGTACACATTTCACTTGTTTTTAAGTGAATTTTTAATGTTTTTTTGTATTGTAATTTTTGTATGTAAATTTGTTTGTCTTTTATATCTGTTATGGGGGTGCTCCAATATGTGGGTCTGGCATACTAAAGGTACAGTGAGCCTAGATGTATATGTGATTTGATTAATACTTTGGCCATTTAAAACGTTAGCCCATTCAATATTATGGATGTGCGGCTCTGCGTTCCAATTGAGGACGCACTTCCGCGTATCAAAAGGCGGAAGTGATCACTGCTGAGCCCGAAATGACGTGCACGCGGCGGATGCACGCCGGGCACGCAGCGGGGGACGCTGTGTTCCAATAGACGGAAGTACATGGCGCCGTGGCTATGTATGTCCCGGCCGCCAGTTTAACATTATGTGGACTGAAAGTACCATCAACTTTGTTCCCACTTGAAGTGGGGCTGGTCTTCTTGATGCACATTTCCGGTTACTTGCTGTGGAACGCACGCTATGTACACTGACATTTGGTAAGTGCATGGTGCATGAGAATATTGTTGATACATCTTATGATTCACTTTATGATTGTGTGATTGTTAGGGATATGGTCCCCACTCATAAATATATACACATAGAGCTTCTTGAATCATATTACATTGCACTTCCTGTTGTGGTAAGGGGGAGTGGCTGTGCTTTTGGTATAAAAGACCCACATGGGGCAAGGGTAGTTGCACACTGGAGGAGGCAGAAAGGGGGTCTTGATAAAGGTCCAGCCAGGACCGAAACGTCGACCTGTACCCACTGTTATGCACATGTTGACTTGAAAGGTGGTATGTACCATTAAAAAACTTTTGCTTCAGCAAGCCCGATGAGTGTCTCCAACTCTTTGCTCGTATATATTTGGAAGTATCCAGGATTGGGACTTTCTGGCTTCAGTCACCCCGGCAGTTGGCTCAGAAATTGGGAGAGTGCTATCCTCTACGATATGGATATATATATATATATATATATATATATATATATATATGTGTGTGTGTGCCGCATAAAGAGGCGTCACTCCGGGACTTCAGTGCAAATATGAAACCTTTACTGTGTGCGAATGGTCAACGCCGTTTTGGGATATCTCCCTTCGTCAGGACCTACAGCATGTATAGATATATAAAAAAAGAGAGGTGTGTCCTTTTTTCGGCACTGGCGTTAGGGCAGCACTTCTATAGTAGAAAATTTAATTAGGAGGTGAAAATCAATTAGCTTTGTGTATATAAATATACTGAAATATATCTAACTCAAAAGAGAGCGCCACACATCTGAACAGTTATTTCAAAAAATTCATATAAAGATTTATTATATAAAAAAAGAAAAACAATAAAAATACATATAAAATCACAGTACTCAGTATCTCAGTAAAGGTTATCCCAAATAGGGATGCAATAAAGGCATTAGCCAATGGTATCACTTTATAGTTTACTAATAAAACCCAACTCTAAGGTGGTATTTCTGCACAAAAGTTAGTATAGAATATTTGATTGATATATATAGAGTCAGTTGATGTTAGCCCTGTATAATTCAAAGGATTGGATTTTGTTAAGCCAATTAAATAGATGATTTTTAAGGCTCTTTAGTTGAAAAGTATGCACATCCAATGCATTAGAGTGTTCCTTACTTTATAAAGTGATCCCAGGAGATGATTTGCACCAGTATGTACAATGAGAACAGTACCTCTTAAGATGTTAAAAACAACTTATGCGATCCCTGCGGTAGCCATCTGTGTGGGCTCGCTTCTACCCGCCTGGCTCCAGCTGATGTCAGCGAGCCTTTGGTGTTTGTAGCGTGGCGGGGAGCAACCTCGCTGACCTGTGTTGATGGGCAGGTCTTCCGTGTCCGGCTTCCAAAGTATGCAGGTTCTTTAGTCGGCTGGAGTAACAGGGGGTAACAGGGGGTCTCTACAGATAAGAGTTGGTTTTGAAAGTGTCCCTATAGGGGATCCTTGACGCGTTTCTCCGCAGGATATAAAGGGCGGTTTCTTCAGAAGGATGCTCCCTGCTATTTTTAAAACAAGATCTCTGATTATACAAGACTACTTTATATATGTGCAGAATGAATGCGTATAATTAACTTGCCACACTCTACTCCTGTGAAGTCTGTTTGTGTAACTACATCTTGTGAGGCACCTTTAGGTTTTTGAACATTTGACCTTATATATGTGTCTTCACTTTTGAGCATATAATTTTAGCACTTTCTACAGATTTTTTTGAGCACTTGAATCATTTTTTTACATAGATGTTGCCCAGTATATAAGATAATTTACCTAAGGTGCAGCACACAGAGAATATAGCATCCTGGGAACAAATGATAACAGTGTAAACCTTGTTGTACCCTTTTTCTGGGTCTGCTGTTGTTGTCACTTGTGCACAAATATGTGTCATCAGCAGGCCTGATTTTTATTAAAAATAAATATATGTATTTCTTTGTACATACATGTGACCTTATTCTGGTCCGTTCGCAGCTGGCTTTAATTCGCACAGGGACCGATGTTTGGCATGTGCGCATGCGCAGCCGCATTTCTGCACATGTGTATATGCTGTGTGCGTTCGGCAACAGTGAACAGACTGTGGGCAGGGGGCGGCAGTGGATAGTCGCGCCCATGGGAAAGTCCAGCGTTTCATAGGCGTTCCCATAGAGATCTAACTATCAGCTAGAATATATCACCAGCTATATACATATATGTCATCACAAATATTCTGGAATTTGGTTTACTGGATCTCATATATTGAGGCTGACACGTGATACACCATAGATGCACTTCCTGCCAGCAGCACCCAGCCCTTCCTTCCTTCCCTTACTAACACTACCCCATCCCCCCTCTCCCCACCTTCCTTTACTGACTCTTCCTCTTCTTTTACCACTCCTCCATCTTTCTCCTATATCTTCCATGCATCTGTTTAATCCTAATGTTAATTTTTTATTTACATACATTTTTAGTCAGACTTGCCTGTTACTCCGACGTCAGCATTACTTTTCAAAACCTTTTATTTTTGCTTACTTAATATTTCTCCAAAAATCAAATAAAAATATTAAAAGCTGTTTGAAAAATATATAATGGCCATCCAATGTTATTTCAATACATATGTAATCAGCAATAAAGCACAGGATAAACTTTCAGCCATAACACCTTTCTAATAAAGGAAAGGCTAGCAAAGAGAGACTACAGAACAATGGCTGATTGAAGTGGACATCCTATTCCTTACACTATAAATCATTGTCATATAGAAAATGATGTTCTCGGAACCTGTCTATCCTCACATCCCATTGCCTCCCACATCAGGTGTAATCTGTTGTATTAGTATGACAGGGAAGTTCCCTGAGGGGCCATAGCTAAGCAACAGTTGGATCACTGGAGGCTGCCCAATAACTGTGAGGTTAAAGCTTATTTATGGTATGAGTGACTACATAGTCCATGGATCCTTCTCTATAGTACTCATATTCCAGTTATACCTCCCAGCTTTCTCTGTTCAGCCTCAACCATCATGAATTCAGGGCTCTGTGTGTTAGTGAGAAGAAGTTTGTCCTGTGGTGGGAAAGGTAGCTCTCATTCACTGCTGTTCTGCATGGTATTGTTCTTCTATTCATAAACTGCAATGCTACTTACATAAAGGCATACAATACTACAAGGATTAATACATATGGTATAGCATATGTATAGATCATGACTTTTATAAATAAGACCGTTCAATCCCCATCCTCCTTCACCCACCCCTGACTTAAATGATTAACTGTTAATGTCTCTTCACCTGCCACTCTGCAACATTGTGATTGGTCATTTGCATAATAATGACAGGTGTAAGGTTTTATATGACTCACTAATATCATTGAAGATGCAAATTGCATTAGTTCATTAAACACTGCTGGCACAGGCCAGCCTTTAGCCACACTCTACAGCAGCTTTGAAAGACTTCCCAGGAGAGCTTTGACCTTCAGTACTGTTCTGAGATAAGAATTGACTGGTTTAATGTCATTTAAATATTCTACAAATACTGAATAATCATAAGCAGGTAGGGCAACTTGGTATGATGGGTCGATAATACCTTTAAAAATAGAAGAATCAGAGACTACACGTAAATGGCTGGGTTATTTTGTCTCAGTCTGTATATATCAGCAATGCCATGGTATTTAATTTAATATTACATTTTACAATACTGTAAACTTTTAAAATCTCTTTAGAATTATTATAGACATAAAGGGGTAGATGTATTAAGCCTTAACAAGAGATAAATTCAAGTGTGATAAGGAGAGATAAATGTCCAGCCAATCAGCTCCTTACTGACTTTTTTCATACACAGCCTGTAACATGGCAGTTGGCAGGTGATTGGCTGGACGTTTATCTCTAGTTATCACACTCAGATTTATCTCTTGTTAAGGCTTAATACATCTGCCCCATTGGGAGTGATGCAGGGAGAACTATTGTATAGTATAAAATCATCTACATATGCACATAACACTATCTGCATACATGTGCACCAGGTATGTTGAGTTTTCTTATTCTGGCCCACATGTATCTGGTATCAGGCATCTTATGCCACCATGCATCTGGTGAGGTGGGAAAAGAAGGATTGTTCTAACCTAGACTGCGTACAGTAGGTTGAGCTTGCCCAGTACATACCTGCACACAGACAGACAGATGTTCTAGGGCACTGAAAGTACTCAATAGTAATGATAATGATAAAGGCAGACAGCAATAGCAATCCCCTTCTAATCTGATTGCAAATTCCTCATTGTTGTTAATAGGGAGATGTAGTCTAAATGTACTAAACCTTGCTGGGGCATCCCACCACACATCGCATGGGCATAGCATTGATACTAACTGCATACTGTATGTACTAACATATGCTTTCCCGATAAGAGCTATCCTTTGTGATGATCACCCATCACTGGACTTCTGGGTTTATGAGCCAGTTTATGAGCCTCTATGTATGTGACTCCGGTGGGCCACAGGGCATGCTGGGAGGGACCCTTGCAAGATCCCTCAAACAGGCTGGAGTTTACCCTCCGTACTGTAGCCCCGGCGTAAGGGGTTAACTGCATTTGGAAATGCAGTAAAAACCGCCCAAAACAGGATATTTACGTCATTTTTCCTTGATATTATATTTACGTCATTTTTCCTTGAGTACCTCCTGCCATTAATGTTCACATTTACAATGTCAGCATTTTGGTAGATACCACAATGTTGACATGTTACACATGGTGACATCTGCAGAATGTCGGCCACACATCACTGTAGTTATACAAGACTGGTACCAATTTCAAATTAAGCAGCATTCAGGCTTTGTCCAGTCTCTAATAAAACTAAAAACATTTTTTTTTTACTAAAAATAGGAAGTTTGTTTAAAATACACATCTCTTCTGGAAGCTATGTCAGTCCATAGAGTAGGTTTATGTTTTGATTACTAGAGTGCTGGAAGCAAATGTACTAATGAGTTTAGGGTCAGTGGGTGAATGCCATGTCAGAGCTATTACAGGATGAACAAGCATGTTCCATTCATAAGACAAATAAAGCTGACGAGCTGACATGCATGATGTATGCTCTCAGGAACCTGTACAATGTGTTGACATTGCATGCTGAATATATTAATCCATTTGAAATTGAGCTGACACACTACAACCTCCGAGCCAAGCATGATGCAAAGGATAACACAAGGTCAGTCTACTACTTAAAAAAATTAATTAACCAAATTGTAAATATAGTGCAAAGAAATTTGCTGCGCTATATAAGAAACAGTTCATAAATAAATATGTCTATTAATCTACTATGCATTATTTCTTTATATCCATTTAGTGGTAAATTCTATAATATGTCACGTACAGTGTCACACCACCACACTGTGGTTTTGGTAGGACAGTCAGGAACTTGGGCACTGTCCATCCTGCAGGTAACATTGTCCTGTGGTGATGAGTTTGGAGGTCCCCTCTTGTTTTCTGTTCTGCTTAGCTCTGAGGGGACATTGATGTTTGAAATCATGTATCAATGTACAGTACTTTGTGTCAGCGCAGAACCTGGGTCCTGCAATGTTGGGAACCATGAAAGCAGCAGACTGTCAGTGATGGACAGTCCGTTGCCATCTGGGGGGCAGGGAGGTGATGGCAACAGACTATGTTTATGAAAACTAAGGCGCTTTGCTGCTGTTTAGTGGGTGAGCAGATTTCAAGGGGTGGCCTCTCTGACAGGGGGCTTGCATGGCACTATAAGGCACCGATGGTGGGAGAGAAATTCAATGCTGCACTCGGATCACTACTACAGCAGGAGGTGTCTGCTTTTAATAGATGCCTCCTGTTGCATCACCATACAGCGCTTCCAAGGAAGCAGTAGTATAGCACATCCAACCAGACTTGAATGGCCTACACAGAGCAGTTGGTATGCCCCCACATTGTAGCTAACAGGGGCATGGCTCACTATAATTAGACTTCCTGTGAGACCACACCCCCTAATGTCCTCCAAGTTGGGAAGTATGCAGTATAGTACTCAGTATATTACCAGACCCAATGGCAATAGACTATAGCTTGGGCATCTTCTGAGCATATTCAACTCACATTCCTGAGCCCCAATCACCTCCTTGCATTGTGGTGGCCATACTCCCAGTGGTTCTGCTACTGCATACAGTAAAATAATAGACACAAAAACAATTCAGGTTGCATAGAGGCCACATAGAAAACATTCTCCATCCATTCAGGGAGAAGTTTCTGTCTGTACATAATAATATTAAAACATTTTATTTGAACTAGGGATAATTGAAACACCATGAGAGGTAATTGTAACAGAACAGTGCAGAAGCAATCCCCAGAACAGTGATTTTCTTCTGATATCATGGAACGTCTGTGGGTTTCTTGGGGATGTTGGCTTTAACTTAATGCTTATGACAGCGTAAATCAAAATGGTAAGTATTATAAGATGACAGTTATCTGCTCTGACTGAACAGTTGTTCTATCCATTTCTATATGCATACAAAATCATGTCACACATTGTACTACATTGGTGTCAAAATTTTCAAGCCAAGGATTCCTATTGCAAAATATAGTTCACTTGCAAAGTATTTTACTGCATATATACTGTTCACTTAATGGATAAAAAACTTTTTTTAGGGGTTAAAAATGTAAAAAATAATTACAGGTTGAGTATCCCGTATCCAAAATGCTCGGGACAAGGAGAATTTTGGATAACGGATTATTCCGTATTTCGGAATATTTTAATATTTTAATTATGTATTTTGAAGTATCTTGCATGTATGCTGTATAAACACATAAAATACACTCAAATATATTTTATTACCACATAAAATACACACAAAAATATTGTATTTGTTCAAAAAGAAGGTTTCAAAACATGAAACAAAATTTGTGTACTATCTCAGATATTGAATTTGAATGCCAAGCAATCATTTTCTTGCACATATATAGTGCCAGTTACATATCATGTCACCAGTAGTGCTGTTACAAATGTCCCCATTGAGTTTTTAGCAAAAAAAATATTTTTTTTCCATTTCTGGAATGTATGGTTTTCGGAATAATTCGGATAACGGATACTCGGATACGGGATACTCAACCTGTATATATAGTTTTTCCCATACATATGTATATTTTGTACGGCATTGATCCGACATTTGATCTTCAGAGCTGGTTTCTGTCCAACCAAACCCAGTGACAAAGGGTGTTAGATGCACTGAAGACACAGGTCTTAAGGCAGTGGGGTGCTTTCGCACAAGGTCATATTCGGAAAAGATATTGTGCATACAATATTTGTAATATAAACCATTTAAGTTCCACAGAGGTGGTTAGTTAAATTAATCACTTACACTTAGCAGGAGGCTGGAGAATCTGTCTGCTGCTGTTTTCTGGAGGGATTTATAAGGGGGAATTCAATCTTGGCCGATATTTTTCGATAGGCAAAAATCGGTATTCTATCCCAGTCTTTTTCAATTGAGGATTCGAACAGCCGTTTTCGACTGTTGAAATACATTTTCATCAATCCACGGACTTTCCAAATGTAAATCACTATTTGGTATATCAATTTGCCTACAAACACCATTAGCGCTTAGAGCCATATTTCTTTCTTGCAAATGTTTAATCCGACTGTTTAATCTTATCCGACAGTGGGAAAAACGGACCCAACATCGATTAGGTTGAATGTCAATTTGACCTAATCTTGTGGGAGGCAGTCGATATTTCCAACAGGCAAGATATATAGACTGTTTCCCACAATATGAGGGTAAAGTGACATTCAACTTAATTGAGTGCCCCCACAGCATACAAATACTGTATATAAAGATGAAGCACCTCTTAGCCAGCACCGGGGCTTACCAGAATGCCACCGAGATGGCGAGATGGTGCTCCATCTGACTGGGATGCGCATCCCAGTTTCCGGGCGGCAGGGATGAAGCCTGGGGCTGTCCCTCTGCACCCCTGGTAAGTAGGTGGCGAGTTGATAGCTTTTTGTGTAAAAAAAAATAGAATATTGTGTTTTACCTACAATTTCCAGCAAGCCTCCCGCATGCTGATACTTGGAGAAGCACAAGTACCAGCACACAGGCATTAAAGAGCCCTTTATTTTGTTTTACAGGTGGAACTACCAGCACGGTAGTTCCACCTGTAAAACAAAATAAAGACACATGCACACCCTGAATGGAAAAGTTTATTGTACACTCATGAAAACTTACACAGAGGCCCTTATTCAGATGTGATCGCAGTACAAATTTGTTCTCAAAATGGGCAAAACCATGTGAAGAGAGAGTTAAATTTGGGTGGGGTGTGTTGAAACTGAAATCTCAATTGCAGTGTAAAAATTATGCAGCCAGTATTTACCCTGCACAGAAACAAAATAATTCACAAATCTAACTCTCTCTCTATACATGTTACATCTGCCCCCCCCTCCCGCAGTGCACATGGTTTTGCCCATTTTGAGAACAAATTTGTACTGCAATCAGATCTGAATAAGGGCCAGACTCACATATACTTACCTAGAGTGACACATCACACATCAGTCTACTTGTCCTATACAATCCAAAGGATATATATTATGATTTACTGTATGATTGATTAGAGGCCGTTTTTAACAGCCTAAAATTAACCTGCAATCACTCTATAACTCATGGGATCAGGGATAAATCCCTGATCCCATGTTTTCGTAGCTGCTTATTGGTGATTATGTTTTTCATGCCTGAGAAACACAAAACATAATCTTGAGGGTATTAAGAGATGCAGATGCCGGCATTGGGGCTAATTCGATAGCCCTCGATGAATCAATTACCCACGGGTAATTGAATACCCCTGATAATTTTGTACATTATGTACCCCTGTGCTAGGGTTTACCCATCAAGGTATTTTTATCCCAAATAAAGAAAATCCAAGAACGTGATCTGTTTAATAAGAGCATCACCTGACCCTGAAATAGCAACACATTTTCAATCTTCTTTTAATAAAGATTATTAAAGCCATCTGGAGTTGATGCTATATTACTTAAAAGTCATTTGATCACTTTCCTTACCTACTTGTCAGTAATGAGCTAGTGTAATTTCATCCTTCTTAATGCTGGTTAGATCACAGATGCTTGTCTACTTGTTAATTTCACATCGCAAGGAAGAAAGTTCCTTTGAATTGCAAGTAGAGCTATAATGAGCTGTGTAATAGTGGACAAAATCCTGCACACATCTCTGGGGGATTTCATATGTGCCAGCAAAAAGCTACATTTGTTTCATTTCATTTCTCTCCCATAATACTAAAGCGCAACCAAAATAAGATGAAAACACTGATAAATTGCAATAATCCTATTAGACATCTGAAAACACAATTCCGGTGCCCAGTTTATCCGCATGAAGTAATTATCTATGTCAGACAATATCATTTATATACCAGACAATGGGAATTTTGTCACCTAACAATATGGGAGAATAACATAAGGAACATTTAAGGATAGTAATGTCTGACAGTGATGTCATTATTGCAGTTGCTGCTACCGCTGCTTTTACATGAAACACGTTCCAATGTTAAACTAGCATAAAACCAACGTAATCTGGGTAAATTCAAGAATTATCTAATGCAGGGCTGGGCAACACCGGCCCTCCAGATGTTAATGAACTACACATCCCAGGATGCTTTGAATTAGTTTTGCTATGTGGCCATGCTGAAACTGATGCAAGGCATGCTGGGATGTGTAGTTCATCAACATCTGGAGGGCCGGTGTTGCCCAGCCCTGATAGATTCTAATGGGATATCATTATTTGTACAGAGGTTTTGTTCTAACACCTTTTTACCAAAAAACCTGGATCAATCTGGATTATGCCCAGGGAGACTCCAAAGGAGGGGCTGCAGCGCAGTTCAAAGTTCAAAATGGAGAGGCACAGCAACTGCCACCAATTGCCATTCTAAACTCACTGGCAGTTCATGTTTCTTCCCTATTTGAATTTTGGACTGTGCTGGAGCCCAACTCATGAAGCCACCACTGGTACCGTTTCAGACATAAGCGAAAACCCAGGATACTGCATAGCAGGTCGATCCAAGTCCTGCTTAACACTTTGAGGGCCAATGTTGCTGTGAGAGATCCTCAAAGTATCCGCTAAAAATGCCAGGGTCTCTCAGTGACTGGTCTTTGTTTGGGTGCAATATTTAACTAGACTTCAATTAATTGACTTGGAGGTATTTGTATCTATTTATAATAACAGAACAGTCGCTGTGAGCAATGCTGGCATTTTTAGCAGATATTTTGAGGCTCTCTCACAGCAACATTGTCACTCAAAGTGGGTTAAAAAAGTCAGATTCAGGTTGACAGGGTCAAATCCATCATCTCCTAGTGACAACTGCTAGATGGAAGATGTGGGTCACTGTAAGATGAGGGTCCGATGTGAAGGGTGACGACTCGGGAATAACCCTGGCATCTTCAAAGCTTTGCATAAACAATAATGTCACACTAAAGTAATATTGTACCTTGCATACAATGGTTGCAATAACAGTACATTGGGCCTGATTAGTTAGAGGCACAGAGTAGCAAAAATATCCCTTAAACTGTTACCGCATTCAAAAAAATTACACCGCATCTAAGAGCCGGGAGTGTTGACAGGGTGAGGACGCAGTGTTGTGGGGGTGTTGACAGGGCGTTATGGGGGCACGGTCTGGACAACACAGTTATCTTATAGGAGCATTTTCTTCTTGAGAGGGATTTGCTAGAACATTATGTTCTTGGGGATCCAGATGATAGGTGGACAGTCAGTAGGTTGACACCATATTGTCGACAAGCACAACGGCAATGAAGACAAAATGTTGACATTAAAATGATTGACACATGAAATGGTCAACATGAATTTTTCACAATTCTTTTTTCATATTTTTTAACTTGTTCATATTTTACCATCAACATGGCCTACGATTAGGAACGGCTGTGTGTCGATCATAGCAGTAGTGGAGTGAGACACTTGGCCCAAAGCATGGTGGTTGAAGCGAGCAATGCAAGGCTATGTGGTCCCCTATTTGGGGTCCACATGTCGACAATGACACAAAAAAAGTGAAAAACTCATGTCAACCTTTGTGACAATATTTTTCATGTCGGCCTTTTGTTTGTGTCAACATCATTCCAGCATTGACCTTGTGCATGTTGACCTTTTGGGGTTGACCTAGACACTGTTGACCTTATGTTCCATACTTATGTTCTTGTTAGAGGTCCGTGTCAGCTGTAACATTGAAAATGACACAGCCTGTCATCTCATTCTTGTTTAAAAGACCTTTAAGTGCCACCATCATCCACCATTATATTTGCATACAACATGCCTCAGAGGGTACAATGGCATGATTTTGTTTGCTACACTGCAGTGTCAGTAATATTGATTTACATTGAATTACATTGATTACATGATTTACACGCGGCTGGCTGAGGCTGGCTCCATCTGTATATATGATCAAACAATAGTACTAAAGCTATAAACATAACAAACGGTGGAACTAGAGACATTAAAAAACCTCTCTATGGCCGCCTCAAACACAAGCCCTTTTACTGTGAAACAGTACTGAGCAGGAATACTGTTTTTCCTGCCTGATTACACTCAGACACAAGAGCTTTAACAGGATAGAATGAGATTGTGACCTTATAGCATAAAGCATAAGCAAACAGATTATTTTGTTCATGCAAACAAAAGATCAATTTACATAAACAATAAAGAGCTATAATCCCTTTGCAAATAGAGCATACATTGTGTCTTCAGACTGAAGAGCTATTTAAATGCAGAGCTATAAACATTGAAAGAGCTGAAAAGACAAAAAATGAAGAACCATAACAAGATTACTCCACAAGGAAAGATGATTTCCCCCCCCCCCCCCCCCGTACAAAAGCACCTCTCTACAAACAAATAACATCACCAGAAAAAACGTAAGATCTCACTCGCCATCTTTTTGTGTTAAGTGTGCGTCCAGAGGGGTAACTAGAACTTTGTGGGCCCCATAGCAAAATTTAGAATGCCCCCCCCCCCCCCCCCCGGCAATGCCCATTACACATTCTGCAACACACCGCAATGCCCCTTACAGAATATGCTACACACCATAATACCCTAACACAAAATGCGACGCACCGCAAGGCCCCATATACTGTACATTATGCGACACACTGCAATGCCCCTTACACAATGGGGGTTATTCTGCTCGGTACGGTGGGACCGTAAACGGGCGGATCGGGGTTTTTTTTCATCTGCGCATAGCGTACCTTTCGCAATGCGCAGGTGCGGCGACTTCACACCGCTCACGGACGGGTCTTTCCGTGCGAAAAAACCTGTCCGCGAGAGTACGGTCATTGTGGGCGGCATAGGGGCGTTTTGAGGGGAGCGGCCGGAATAATGAGGAAAACTGGGCGTAAACATAGGCGTACATGGGGGTGTGCACCAAAAAATGTACGGTGCTACAACCGCTCGATCGGCGAAAGCACCGTGCATTTCGGCCATAAAACAGGCGGACGCCAAAGATACCTCCAGACCACCCCTAGAGATACCGTATGAGAGCGGACGCCTGGGTCTGCTAATTAACGCTGATTACTACTCAAACTCAGACACCTGAATGTAATAAGCAATGCTGCAGTCTATTAAGTCCAAACCATTATTTCACTACCTGCAAGCCACACACAGCACTCAAACACATTGGAAGCATATCTTTCTACACTTCTCTACATGTAAAGGTCGGTTTAATTTTAGGTAAGATTCATTTTAAGACCTGCTTCTATATGGCAAGGTAGTTAGTTTATAACCATTTACACACATTCAATAAGTGTTTTTATATACTTTAAACAGCAGGACACTCAATTTACACAAGTCGACATGTGTCAACTTTTTCACTGTAACACCAACATAACTTTTTGTAAAAGTAAAAGCAATGTGGGGACACATAGATAGTTATTAAAATGCAACATAAGAACATAATAAATATACATGTAAGGAGGGTTAAAATGTATTTTTATTAGGGTGTTCATTAAGGTAGACAATTGAGGTAATAGAAAACAATAATTGAAAAACAATTAGAATAATTCATTTAATTGCCTTAATCATAGTTGAAAGGCTAGATTAGCAGGTCCATATATGTTAAGGGTATGCCACCGTGCACGGACGTACGCTCACTCTCACAATTGGTGACATACGCTGAGTTTTCCATTGAAAACAGGCGAGACCTGTCCATGCACGATGGCGTACGCTCAAATAGCCGCAAGATGTCGGTGGGAAAACGGACGAGAGACGTCCGTAAACGGTGGCGTACGCTCTGTTTTACGCCAGTTATCGGTGTCTAAGAGGAGATCCGTCTGTGTACGGTCGCGTACGCTCAAGTGTACGCCACTCCCCTTTGTCAGTGTTTTTGACCGTCCGTATGTGGATGTTTTGTGGGCGGACTTACACTCACCGTCCGTTTACGGGAAATGTACGGTGAAACCGACCGTACGTACGTTGCACCCGCCGAATCAGAATAAGGCCCAATATGTGACACCCCGCAATACCCTTACACATTATGCGACACACCGCAAGCCCCCATACACATTATGCAGCACACCGTAATGGCAATTAGACAATATACAATACACCATAATACCCTTACACATTATGCGACACACCGCAAGGCCTCATACACATTATGCAGCACACCGTAATGCCCCTTACAAACTATGCCAATAGTCACAGCCTGATAAACATATTAAGAAAAAAACACATAAACGCAGAACACATAAAAAAAAAAGTAGATAAAATATTTTAAACTTATTACCTCAATATAATCATATTGCATCTGGTGCTGCTGCAACATGTTTATGTGCAGTAGCCCATCTCAACAGCAACAGGACTTCTCCCGTACTTTCTGTCCCGGCCACACTCTGGTCAGAACTGGCAGCGCGGACCAGTCTGTTAAGCAGGATGCGGGGCGGGCACCAGCAGGCATCGTGCGCATCACTCCTTCTACTCTCCATGTGAGGGCTTCTCCCACCCGGTGACAGCACAACCCCATCCCCCCCCCACACACTTCCGGTTCCTCTGCACTCAGTGCACAGCGCCAACCCCACCTGCCTCCGTCCACACAATGTCACCTGACCTCTCACCTGACTCCTACCTTAATGATGCTGCACGGTGCTACCCCCCGCCCGGCTCCTTCCCCTCTGCGCAACCCCCCACCTGGTTCCTTACTTGTCGGTGTGGTGGAGGCGCGCTGAAGAAACTACAGAGGGTGTAGGGGACTGCTTGCTGCACAAAGGCCCGCCCAGCCACCGGGCCCCATAGCAGCTGAATCCCCTGCACCCTCTGAACTGCACATCCTGCACCCACATTCTGCATGACACTTCTGTCAGCAAGCAATCATCCCTCTGCAGCCTGAAACACCGTTTCTGTGATAACTGATGGTGCTGCACATTTACAACAAAGATTCTGGTACTCTGCCGGAGCCTCTCATGCCCTTATGCCCTCTTTCTGAATATCACTGGGACGATGGCGCAACCACAAAAGGTGTATGTGTGGGCCGCACTTCATGTAGTATGGGAGCCTGAGGGCCGTTGGTTTAATATCCCACCGGCATGTGCAGTGCTAATTAATGCAAAAAAACGCTAAGCAAATTAGCCTCATTATCACTCTGCATCACCCCCAGTATCTGCTGATGGCTAGTGTAATTAAACAATTCATTATTGTTAAGCTCTTATTCTAAGGTTAAATATTTGGCAAGTCAATCTACCAGATGAATGTTATGGATTTCAGAACTCATTTAAAAATAACTGCTAAAGACTAACAGATTCTGCTGCAAGGCTGTGTAATAACTTACTTTTTATTGTTTTTCCATAGTTTAAGTAAGTACAATTGTGTTATTATTCTTTTGATTAAGATAAATGTAAGCACATTGGTATCAAGGTTAAATTAACTCAGACAAAGATAAGCTCTGGTGCATTATATAATCTTAGAATATGACCAATCACACAAGATTTGTAGAGGATGACATTAACCCCTTGAGTGGTGGGTTTTGCTGGGGCAGGACAAACCTACCAGGGCAGGTTTGTCCTGCCCCAGCAAAAACCAGCACAGAATGTAGGAAGGCCCCCCCCCCCCCCTCACCTCCGCTCCGGCGTTTGTACGCCGGAGCTCCCCTGCCGCCGCTGATGATCGCCGTATGATCCCTGAAGTAGAGGTGATGGGGGAGGGGGTTTGGGGGGAGTGACGGGGGGCTCTAGAGGTGGTGCGCCAGTGGTGTCCACCTGGACACCACTGGCGCGCACCTACAGTATTCCATATCAGGGTGTGTCAGGATAACCCACTTTGATTGGTGTAGGTTCCAAAGAAGCAAACCAAACATCCATAATCAACCATGATCTTGCTCTACCATGTTGCTTAATTCTAGGGTTGGGCCTCTCCGGCATTAGGGCCCACCAGGATTTACCTGTACACCTGCGGGCAGTCTGAACCTGCCTCCCATAGACTTTTGCTTCTACACATACACCTTTCATCTTGCTCTGGAGACAAATGCATCTGGGCATATACATTATCATATGGCTAGGAGGATATTACACTGTTACAGTACTAACCATTTCCGTGTTATTGTTTGATGTTATAAAGAAAGGCCGGGTATAACATGATAAAGCACTACTCTGTATTACAGTACATGTACTTTAGATTATTAATTGGATTATAGTCATGCACTTTGCAGAGCCATTCCAACAAGTAGTAAATATTCAGAATTAATATTGTGTAAAAATATATACTGTAGCTCACACCTGCGTCTCTGACTGTGCTGCTTCATATAACAAGCACAGTTCAATGCAGCTGCTATTTTCAGATCTAGCAAAATCAATCTAAGATGTCAGGCAATTTTCAGTCCTTTGACATTTATCTGTGATCATATCAGATAAAAGATTTCCCAAATACTTCCTACAGCAAGCATATGATTAAGTAGCAGAAAATATGTATCGTCTGTGCTTTAAGTTGTTCACCAGTCAATGAGTAATACAAATACAATACTCTAACTTTAATGTGCCATATGAATTATATTATCTTATTGATCAATGGCATGTGATCTAAACAGAAGGGATGATTCAGTTATATAATGGGTGCAGGGCCACCAATAGGGGAGTGCTGTGGGTACAGCTGCCCAGGCCCCAGCCTCTGGATGGGCCCGGGCAGCTCAACCGCACCACAACTTCCCTGATTCCCTCCGCTGTTCTGCGCTCAGTGTGCTGGACAAATCAGGTCTCGGACATATAGCCCCCCTGAGCATGCCAAAGGTGAACATGACAGAGAAGAGGCGGGGCCTCATGGAAAGAGGTGTGGCATTTTGGCCATCCTTTTTTACCACTCTAGGCTTGTCCAGCTTACTTGGAGTTGTTGAGTTGCCCCCCCCAAAAAATTCAGAAAACAGCCGCACTGATGTCCGGATTTTTTCGACATCATTGAATACCCCCCATAGTCAGTGGGGTCAAGCTGCTTGAAATAGTGGAACATAAAGAATAACATAAACTTGCCCTGCAAGCAATATGTTGATTAAGCCGCCTAACTCCAAAAACGCAATTTTTGCAATTTGGTTCCCCTTTAAAAACTTGCTGCTCTTTGAAGAGAATACAGAACATTACCCAACAACAATATATGACTTAAACTAGTTGGCATGCAAGCATTCAGCATAACTTGGCAGGTTTTCAATTCTGCTTCTGAGAAAGCATTATTCCAAGGCTCTGAAACCTGCATTTTAGGCATAACATATTTTTTTCTTTATAAAGAGCAGGTTTTATATTACATAACAAGCTCATTCACTGTTATAAATGAGAGCAAAAGAACTCCTTTTGAAAGTGCTTCCATCTCATTATCACTAAGGGATTGACAGAGCAAATACTCCCAGGTGAAAAATTAGCACCAAGCTTGTCCGACAAATACAACTGTCTTTTTCAACTTGAAACTCAATTTCCAATTGTTGTCTGCCTCCAGCAGTAACATGCACGCTTTACATCTATTTTAAAGATATGTTGAAATGATTAAAATGATATTGCTTATTTGGGCTGCGGCTCTCCACTCTCCTTGGGAGACAAAATATTTATCATATAGATGTATATGTAAAAATGATTTAATGTTCAATAACCCAGTAACCCTACCTCTGCAGTCACACTGTGTTCAAAGCAGGGGTGTGATGATGTTAATAATTTCTAAAATCAAAGAGAAAAGACCGTATGTGTAAAATGACCATATAATAATAGATCCACGTGTTTTATTGTACATTTGTACAAAACAAGTAATGGTCAACAACTCCTATAATACAACATACCATAGAATGAAGTTCTTGGTACAGTGGGGCAGATGTTTTAAGCCTTAACAAGAGATAAATGCAAGTGTGATAAGGAGAGATAAACGTCCAGCCAATCACCTGCTAACTGCCATGTTACAGGCTGTGTTTGAAAAAAGTCAGTAGGGAGCTGATTGGCTGGACGTTTCTCTCTCCTTATCACACTTGAATTTATCTCTTGTTAAGGCTTAATACATCTGCCCACGTATGTTTATAAGCAGTACTTTGTGTTGATAGTTCTTCATGAAATGTAGCTCTGGCACCTTCTTTAAGTATCCTTTTATATTCTTATAACTATGTTGTTTCAGAAGCAGAAAAAAATCAGCAAAATCAATTCACTAATAAATACAAATAAATATAAGAAGACCCTGATAAAATATAGAAATGATTAAAGATCTTTTATCAACTAAAATGAGACTTAATGAAACAAAATGTGTTTTAAGGCTTCAATAAGACTCCAAGACCCTCTTAAACATAGCAAGTACAAATCCCTATCTCCTGTGCAGAAGCAAATATGCTAAAACAAGTCCACAGAAACATACTTTATGCACGCAAAACAATGAAAGCACCTAGCACCTTCACTGGTAAATCCATATTCAGCTAATCAAAAACAATAGTGTGGAAACTATCACCATCATAAGTGTGTTTGCACTAGACGCACATAATTTATATAGCTGTTACACTAGTATGTGCATTTTTCTACTGGCCTGGGTCTGTTACATGAACAAGCTTTCACTGGACTCCACCAATATTAGACCACCTCATCCGTCCTATAATTGCAACATGAAAGGATTAAAGCATAATACAGAGGTTTTCTGGGCATGCACAGAGACAATGGGGCAGATGTATTAAGCCTTAACAGACAAGAGATAAATGCAAGGGTGATAAAGAGTGATAAACGTCCAGCCAATCAGCTCCTTACTGACTTTTTTCAAACACAGCCTGTAACATGGCAGTTAGCAGGGGATTGGCTGGATGCTTATCTCTCTTTATCACCCTTGCATTTATCTCTTGTTAAGGCATCTTAACATCTTACATCTTACATCTGCCCCAATGTGCCCTATGCATGCACAGAGACAATGTGCCCTATGCATGCACAGAGACAATGTGCACTAGCTAAAGTTCAGCTCAGCTTCAGACCCTTAGCGGCCATCACTAGTTATATGGTAAAACATATTTGTGAGAATACATCTTATAATTTACATTTTCATTGGTCTGCTTTGCTAATTGGGATTATTTATGACCCATTGGATGTTTGCAAATAACTCAAGTTCTACAACTTGGTGTTTGCAATAATTACTGACTGTGTTATTTCATTTTTTAGAAGCTATATATTACAATCTATTAATTGGCATGCTCTATATGTTATTGTTTCCGTACCATTAATGTTTTCTTAATGAAATGGTTTAAATTTTAATAACTTAAGTTCATTTAATTACATTCCCTGAGGGAAAATATGCTCCAAGTTAATGCTGTACTGTATTTAAACAATGTCAACATGAACTTGGAGTATTTATTATACAATAAGTGTACAATATAGGTGTAAATTAGGTTTACAATATTATCCAAGAAGAGATGTAAAAGCACCATGTAGCCATTTACAACTTATCAAATACATTACATAGAGGCCCTGATTCTGGTTGACTTATATTTGTGGCCATTCCGCTGAAGACACACGGCACGACTCCTCCAGCCTGCATTCCGCTGGGTGTTTCCATGGGCGACACCTGGGCCCGCTGGCCCATGTCCTCACTAGCCTGGCGACAATGTAAATTGCAGTGGCCATTCGCACAGTGGACCTGCACATGTGCATCCACCATCGGAACGGGGCCAAATTCAGCAATGTCAATGAACCAGAATGAACCCCAGAATGTGGTCGGGATTGCCAATTTAAGGGGGTGGTCCTGACACACTCATGTCCCCTTCTTTATAAAGGGCACTCGGTTCTTTGTATGTCTCCTCGAGTCTCTTTGGGGTGGCTGGCCACATCTCTTAAGCTTCTTACGTTTGGGCCCCAACTTCTGACCCTGCACATATCCTCTATTTTATTAGAAGAGGGCCCTGCTTGACATCTTACTATCTATAGACTAGTTATCTTTCACTAATATAAACTAGTGGAATTGGTTCTTATATGTGGAAATTGTCACATTTTCTAGGGTTGAGTGTCTTGAACATGATTCATTAAACAATGTTTACCACTTTTTATTAGTCTTTCATAAATGAGAATTTGAAAGCCCTAAATTAAATTAATTAACTATATGCCAATTGTACAGCGAAAGAATGTGGCTATGTATATTTTATCATACTGTAAATCTGACAAATTTAGTACTTATTTTGCTACTTTAGGGAATTATCTTTCATCTTCACCCTTCTTAGTCAATGCAGTAAAGTTAGCTAGACAGCTTTATGAATAGTTGATAATTATGCAGATTATCATTAACCCTTCAATGTGCCATTAAGCATGGTCTATGCACCAAGTCTCCAGTGTACTAAAGAACGTAGGATTCTCAGAGCTTGTTGGATCATTTTTGCTTACATTTATTATGTTGTTACACTATAAAAAATGAGCTTGTTTTTTTTCATACCTGATAAGGCAGACTGAGGCGAATATAAATACAATAAGCTTCCAGAAAGCTGCAATCCTACTCAGTCATCCCACAAGTACTGTACACTAATAAGTGAGGTTGCAGTCACTTCCCAGCATCTTAGGAAAGAACGTGGAGGGTTAACCACAACCTTAAAGCAACTATGAGCCAGCATGTGCTTCTAATATGGAAACCAGATACTGTTAATAAAAACTGCAATTATTGTTTTTAAGGCCAGAGACAGGAAAACGTATTTATTGAGTAAGTCTTTGGTGTGGTACTTTAGCTTGCTGCACCATTTCTATTACAATAAAAGCACAAACTACAATGTTTACACAGCATGTAACAATTACATAGACATACAAGAATGTTTTACTGGAGAATATGACATAACAGAGATATTTGATGCAATGACCTCATGTAACTCACACATGAAAAAAATGAAACAATCATAGAATTTGGATAACATTATTATTTATTTTAAATAGTAGGGTAATATACTGTGTATCCATACTAATTGTTTCCATTACAGGTATCTTACAAACCAAAACCAAACTTTGATTTATTAATACTAAAAACAATAGATACATTTTAGTAAAGCTTCTTTTTATATATAAAACTAATGATGTTGCATAGTTTGGTGCAGTGGTCGAAGTGGAAATTTTGAAGTGGGGGTATGGAAATTTTGAAGTGGGGGTATGGAAAAGTAAAGAGTGAATATAGTGCGCACCTTCGGACACCCCCCTGTCCATCAACGTCCCCTGCCAGACTGCCCCGTTGTACAGGGGTATTACAAAAGCACAATATGTGCTGCTGAGTGATCAGAGAGCATCCTGAGGGGGAAAAAAAACTTTTTTTTTTATCTTCAGATTAAAGTGGGGGTATGTCATACCCCCGTATACCGCCCCACTTCGACCACTGGTTTGGTGTATATAGTGTGGGGAATTGATAATAATTTAATATCATTACATACTGTAATAATAAGGACAGTATATAAGAATTGGAGTCAGTGGTCTTATATATGTGTGTAGCAAATCACTATTAAATTAGTAAAAATTGATGAAATAAAACAAAACTTTTTACACAGGGAATGATAGATACAAGCATTTGAGAGTGTGTGTACCCATTTCCCATGTGTTGCAGAGTACCTTTACTTTGTGCACTGGCAATGCAATGGAGAGTACCTTTTTTCTTGATGCAATGTAGAGTACACAATCCTCGCTGCCCTGGAGAGTATACCATCCTCAGTACATTAGAGAATACCTTTTTCTTGATGCACTGGATGCTACCCAATCCTCAGTGCATTGGATAATACCCGTTTCTCAGTTAACTGGAGAATACCCATTCCTCTATGCTGAGGACCAAATTTAAGAACCACTGCTCTATACAGTGGAAAGTACGTATTCCTCAATGCACTGGAAAGTACACATTGCTCAATGCACTGGGAAGTACCCATTCCTCAGTACACTGGAGAGTAGTAATAATAATAATAATAATAATAATAATATTTATATAGCCCTCTTTCTCCAATAGGTCTAAAGGCATAGATATAATAAATGTAATAGAGTACAGAAAATGAAGTACAGAAAAGCTTTTCATAAATTACACTAAAGGGAATTCTGAGAATGCTTGAGTAAATGGGAAAATCTTGAGTCTGGTTTTGAAGGATTCTAGAGTGGGGGTCTCTTGAAATGTGCAGGGAAGTTAGTTCCATAGAGTTAGAGCCTCATGGCTAAAAACTTGACCCCCAATTGAATTGTGGGAGATTCTTAGTACTGCTAAAAATCCTTCATCTACAGATTGCAGTAATAGGGTCGGACATTATGTAATCAGAAGCTGTTTCAAGTACCTTGCTCCTTGTCATGTAGGGCATTAAAATTCAGTAAATTAATCTTGAAGATGGTTCCCCATTTTATAGGCAGCCAGGGGAGTAGAAAATGGGAGTTGTGGGGCTGGTTGGTTAATAGCCTGGCAGCATTGTTTTGTACCAGCTGTAATCGGTGCAATTCTTTTGCTGGGAGACCAAGGTTTAAGGGCATTGCATTAATCTAATCTAGATTAAACAAATGCATATATGTCTTTTGGCAGATCTTCAGAGGGAAATAAGTGTTTGATTCTGGCTATGTTCCTCAGATGAAAGAATGATGATTTGATTGTGGCTGACATCTGATGTTTAAGTGTCAAGCCACCATCCAGTACCATGCCAAGATTCTGCACATTATCAGAGTTTTGTAATTCTTTACTACCAAGTGTCAGTCCAGTTGGGTGGCTATGATGCAGTCCTGTACTTTGATTCTGAGGCTCTATCATAAGGACCTCTGTTTATCAGGATTTAGTCTCAGCCAACTGGCACTCATCCACTCCTCAAGTCCAGCTAAACAGCCATTTAGGATTGCTATTGGAGTCTCAGTGCCCTGAGCAAAGGAAAAGTACAGTTGTGTATCATCTGCATAGCAGTGTTAGACCAGGCCATGGCGCCTAATTATTTCACCCAGTGGCTGCATGTACACTGCAAAAAGCATGGGGGATAATATAGAACCTTGAGGGACAACACATGACAGTGACACTGATAGCGATGAGTATATTTATTTATTTATTTATTTACAGTTTCTTATATAGCACAGCAGATTCTGTGGATTCCTTAGGCTGGAGCTGAGACACACTACCGCTGCATCCTATCTCCTCGGCAGGCGGTAGGCCACACCCCTCACAGGATCTGGTTGCCAGTGAGAAAATTCTGATCACCATGGAAACCTGGCCTCCAGGGTTTCTTGAGCCCTGAAATAAAATACCAGCTCCTTACTGCCACGTTATAGGCTGTGTTTGAAAAATGACAGGATTGTCTGGTACTTTATCTACATCCACTTTATTTCTCTTCAAGGGTGTGCTGCACATCCGACCTCTGACTTGGACCCCCTTCTGGTGGTAGAGAATGCAGTCACATGCGGTACATTACATGCAGAAGGACCCAGGCGGATCAAGGGGGATTGGATGGCCATACACTGCTTCGAGATATCGCAGTAGTGTATGGCCACCTTTAGATTGCACAGCCGATGCCTATGTAGCATTCTCCTTACGAGGACTTGAGCTTAACTGATTCCTTAGTACTTATTTCTGAGGACAGCCTACGGTTGCTCTCAGAGGTAAAATCATCTTTGTAAACTTGAAATTTGCAACCATATTTTCAACTTCTATTCTTCTATGCATTGCTGTAATTTTGCATATAAATAAAAGGCCCTGTGCAAATTCCTGGGGTGGGAGTTTGAATAAAACTCCTAAGTTACAGATGTCATTATTAAAAACTACCAGCGAGCCCCGAGGCAAGTGTTTTAAGAGCAAGTAAAACCACTATTTGATATGAATATATAGCGAAGGCTGTGTTCTACTGAGCTGAATAAAACGCATGAAATAACAGGAATACTTAACTAAATATGTGCATCATGCTCTATTGCATTTCCTTTTAGAAGGTTGCCATGATGAGAGAGAGATGTTTATCTAACAGAATGGATAACTATGCCGGCTTGCTGTACTTTGTGCATTGGTGGACTCTTAGCAGTACCAATGCGAGTTGCTTACCATCTACATTATCACCATCATGCCTAATATCTGAAAAACAAATTGCAATTTTGGAATTTTATGGATCTCTTACAGTAAGTTATAACATGTCAATACAGGACCTTCTGCTCCAGAGGCTCTCTCCACTCCACTAAACCTATTTGTGGCCACTCAGTAAAGCCCCAATAGGGCTTTTTTTTTTTTCACTGAGATAATTCTTAGGAATTATATTAACTATTAAAGTACAGCTCTGTAAGGAGCAGAGCAGTGATCACCAGAGCAGTAAGTACAGTAGTTATGTAGTGCCAATTCTAGAAGCCAGAGAGGGCTGCTGTAATTGCATGGGAGTGGCAGCACTCTCTCTGTTTACTGGAGTCTGAACTGACAGTCCCAGAAGGATAAAACGCCCCTTGGGACTGCCTGTCTAGCTGTGATTAGTATGGAGCACTTCCGATGGGAAGCCAATGCCCCTGCTAGTGCTAGGCAGTTGCTGTGGGTGGCAGATTTAAGTGGGTGGGCTGCATTAATGCAGTATTTAGGTCAAATCCACCACTAGTCACAATTAGCATTTAATCGCTCTAGGAAGTGGCAGTTTTGCACTTTGAAAAGGCATAAGATAGTTTTATGAGCAATTTGTTGAGTATTATTTTGATGCTTTCATTATGTAGTGATTTACAGCTCCAGTCCTCTTGTACCCCCAATAGGACATGTTTTCTGTCATTTTTTTTAAAAATCCTAAACAGATAATGGATTCATCTATATTGCAGTGTCAGTAATTATGCCAGCTGGTCCCACAGGCAGACATCCTGAATACATGACCTGTTACGGATACTTTAGTACTTGCTCATTGAGAGTAGTAGTAGTAGTAGTACGTTTATTTATAAGGCGCCACAAAGTGTCCGCAGCGCCGTACATAGCAAACAAAAAAAAAAAATTACAAGGTAACGTACAGGGTGTGTAGAAAGATACAGTATAAATAGGGGTATAGCTGGTAGAACTAAAATCAGCATCAGTTCAGAAGTAGGTGTCAAAGTAGTCAAGGAGACCGAAGATGAAGTAGAGGAAGGGAAGAACAGGACAGGAGCACAGGTGAGGTAATGAGGTAGGGTGAGTACGTGAGGAAGGAGGGCCCTGCTCATAAGAGTTAACATACTAAAAATAGGTGGGTGGACGAACGAAATACAATAGGATAAGTAGGAACGGAGGGGAACGGAGGCAGGATAGGAGGATCAAAAGAGGTTAGGAGGAGGGATAGGCTAGTCGAAAAAAGTGGGTTTTGAGGGAGCGCTTGAAGGAGGTAAGGGAATCAGATAGCCTGATGGGTGGCGGGAGGTTGTTCCAGTGCAGGGGGGCAGCGCGAGAGAAATCTTGGACACGGGTGTGGGAGGAGGTGATTAGGTGAGAGGTCAGTCGGCGGTCAGCGATGGAGCGAAGAGGACGGGAGGGAGTGTGGATAGAGATCAGTGAAGAGAGGTAGGGAGCTGTGGAGGAGGAGAGAGCCTTGTAGGTGGTGGTGAGGAGTTTAAAGAGAACTCGGAAAGGAATGGGGAGCCAGTGAAGAGATAAACAGAGGGGGGAGGCGGAGGTAGAGCGGCGGGAGAGGAAGATGAGCCTAGCAGCAGCGTTAAGAATGGATTGGAGAGGTGCGAGGCGGGTGAGAGGTAGCCCAGAGAGAAGGATGTTGCAGTAGTCAAGGCGGGAGATGACAAGAGAGTGAATGAGAATTTTGGTCGCGTCAGTGGAGAGGAATGGTCTGATGCGTGAGAGGAAAGCTTAAGTGACTTGTGAGTTGGAAACTGAAGCAGGTGAGTTAGAATACTGAAAAAGGTGAGTTTGAACACAGTCTAAATTTTCATATTCTATTTTATTGTAATATATTCATATTCTTTCTATCCTATTGTAACCTGTTGCTCAATTTTGACATTTAATTCATTTTATCTATTTTTTTCCAACATTGTATTTCATTTTACTCATTCACTATTAATTTCTCTTATCTTTGCCACACATTTATTGCACTCTGTTTCCCTCTTCACGCCTGCTCACATTTGCCTCATTTCTGACCTTCTCTGTTCCCTTCATCCTCTCACTTGTTGTTTCATACTTAATTGGATTACTCAATCAACCTGATTTTACCCACTTGTCTCCTCTCTGACAGTAGTTCCTTGCCTGTTACCTTCTCTCTCACTCTGTTTTCTACCACATCCTCCCAAATCTACTACAGACGCTGTCTGTCCCCCCAAATCCCTCTGTCTGCTTTCACTAACCTACCCTCTCACCTCTGGTCCTCATGGCTGTTAATCTCTCAACTTCACTTTCTCCAACCGCTCCTCCCCCTCCCATCCCATACCTATCCTGACCATTCGCCCCCGCACCCCCACCCTCCCAACGACCCCCCCTCGCTTCTGCAATCCCAAAAACCTTATCCACATAAATACACAACCCACACCCCTCTTTCCTGTGCACTATGGAATGCCAGATCCATCTGCAACAAACTCCCTGCCATCCATGACCTATTCATATCTAGAGCATTCCACCTCCTTGCTATCACCGAGACCTGGCTCTCCACCTCTGATTCTGTCTCCAGCTGCTCTCTCCCACGGTGGCCTCTCTTTCTCTCACACTCCCAGGCCTGACGTTTGCCAAGGTGGCGGCGTGGGTTTTCTCCTCTCAGCCTCATGCACCTACAGTGTCATTCACCCTGAACCCTCTCTCCTTTTCTCCTCCTTTGAGTCTCACTCTATCCATCTATACTACCCCTACCACCTCCGTGTCGCTGCAATCTACCGCCCCCCTGGCCCTATCTCCCAATTTCTTGACAACTTCGCCACCTGGCTTCCACACTTCCTCTCCTCTGACCTGCCATCTGTCATTCTTGGTGACTTTAACATCCCCTTGATCACATGCAATGCGATGCGATTTCCCTGCCGCTGTGAAACTACACAACTGATTATTTCACTTGATTCTGTGAGGAGACCTGGAAAACTTGCACTGTGTGGGGTCCTGAGGACCGACTTTGAGAACCGGTGGTCTAGACCATGCCTTGTCCCATGTTGTGAATACTGTAATGGCATTGTAATACTACTTTAAAACATAGCAATAAGTCCGTGGCTGAGCGTACCATTAAGCAAATTCCACAGCCACCAGTATACCAGAAGATTTCCCATCTCTGTTTCCCATACCAGCTTACCAATGCAATAAAAAATGCTATAAGAACGTAACTAATATGCAGTTTAGTGTGTGATTAGTAGAAATGTAATGACTTTTTCTATGATCCAGAAGCTCATTTGGATACATAAATTAGTCACATGCATTTCTTCTTGAAGTCAAATGTGTACTTTGCACATTTATATGTGCTCATCTAAACATTCACTGTACAAACATAAACATGACCACAGAGCACTGCAAACGGCAACAGCTGAGTGCTCTACGGCACGATTGCAACTAAGTGACCATTTAGTGTTTTCACTTCAAAAGTTTGTCAAGGAAAATGACAGAACACAGTCTGAAATATCACGGTGTTGATAAGAAATCTTCAATTACAGCAGAGTGAAAATCTACCGTCTAGTTGGCAATCCAATACAACAGTAGATTATTTGCAGTATCCAATTCACAGTGATACCTTCTATAAAGCTTCACTGTTCCAGCAGCCTCCGCCATGGCTTCCAGCCAAGGATAAAAACAAACAATCTGACGAAAGGAAGCGCTCCCTGCACACAACTGAATTTATGTACGGAGTCTATATGGCATATGGACAAGAGCTGAGACGAGAAATCATGATGTCATTTTCCCATCACAGATCCAACATTTTATCCTCACAATGTAGAAGTGTAAATGTCAACAAAATACTTTTCTATTCTCTCCTAAAACTCCAATTTATCAATTACTGACCCTATTACACTGCTGCCAGCTTAAAATAAGTACTTTAATACACATACAGTACTGTATTCTGTGACCTGTAACTGCAAAACAATCAGAGTTCATGTTCATTTGCTTAAACAGCACAATGTTCATAGCTAATGTTGTATTGTTGGACTGATTTACAGAAGCTTGATACTATTATTAAATAAGATATTCAATTTACCAAATATACAGGCTACACAGTTGACAAGTATCATAAATAAATGTTAGACAGCAAAAGTAAACAAAAAATAGATAATACTAGTAATGCTGTGTACACACGGTCCGATTTCCTTTCCGATGTTGACGATATAGTCAACATTGGATCAGCATCGAATTGGAATCGGATGCAGATCGCAAGGGTAACCCTTGCGATCCCGATCCGATCCCAATGCGCGTTCAGGTATCGGAAGCCAGAAAGTCTTGGCTGCCTTGTCTATATAGTGCAGATCTGCACTATATAGTCAAGATAGGATGCAAATCGGATGTGCCTTAAGATCCTATCCAGTTCTCCAGTTAAGATCCAGTTCTGCACTGCACGTTTGACTTGTTACTTAGTCAGTTGTCCTGAGGAAGGGGCGCAATGCTCCGAAACTTGTCGACACCAACATGCTGACTTTTTGTTTCACATTTGTTATGGATTGAATACAATTGATTACTTATTTGAGAGTGCCGCCTCCTGTCTTCTCTTATCTGGAAACCTGCTTTTCCTGTATCTGGAGATACGCTCCTATATTATCATTGTGGAAGGCACCCTGTTCAACTTAACCCTATATATATATGGCTGGGTGGCACTCGTGCGGATTTTTCAAAGGAAGTCAGACTACACAGGGGTACCGACGTTTCGGAGTTTAATCCATCTTCAAGGTGAGAACGAAGACGGATTGAACTCCGAAACGTCGGTACCCCTGTGTAGTCTGACTTCCTTTGAAAAATCTGCACGAGTGCCACCCAGCCCTACTTCTATCTTGACCCCCCGAGTGTTGCACCCTGGTTATTGCTTGCCCTCATCTGGAGTGCCTATCAACGTCTAGCTATATGTATATATATATATATATATATATATATATATATTCTAAATAGTTATATAAACTATACAATGTTTAAAAAAAAATAGGAAACTTCAAATGTGTGAATTTTACATATGAATTATTTTTTAATCAAGCTCCACTATCACCTTGTAGCCATAGCACTTAATTGCAGCTGGCTGCTTTTCCTTCTTATTGCTCTTGCAAGTGAAGAACTATGGACTCAGAAGGTGGAAAGGCATCAGCCAACCCGCCTGCAGCAATACATTTTCTTCAGGCTCTACCATGGAGTTACCATGGAGTTCCCATGACAGGAGTGCTTTCAATCAAGGCCCCCTTACATTAGAATGATTTTGGCCGTTTTGGGCCGATATATCGCCTGAAAAGTGCCATGTCGTTTGTGTTTTCCATCCAATCCGATCCGATGCAGCGGTCCCGTGAGAGTCAGATGGGAGCCTCTAGGTTGGTCGGACCGTACCTGTGATTTGTCGGAATTGGATGTAATCGGATGGAAAATGGAGTGCTTTTGGCGCATGCGATATATGGTATGCGATATATTGCAGAAAGTATAGTACACGTGTAATTTGGCCAGATAAATCTCATACAATTTAATGATTTATTAGACCAGATTGCATGCAAAAAATGACACCAAAATACTAAATTGGATGCAATCACTCCTGGTAAGGTCCAGGAGTTCAAGGGAAATTGCATCAAATTTCTGCATCAGATATACCATACACCTACAGATTTATCTTCAGATCTGGCTGGTTGGAACAAAGCTCTGGTAATTTCTGAAAGACAGTTTGTCAGTTTACCAGCATTTCCAAGCAAATGGTCAACTGTCATTTGCTCTCAGCCATAACCATGTTTTTGTTCCAAACAGCCAGATCTGAAGATAAATCTGTAGGTGTATGGCCACATAGATTGTGCTAGCTCATTTTACTCCTGTTTTAGGTAAGTTTTCCATATTTATTTTTTAGGATTGTATCTGCATGCTTGTGATAGCACTTTAATGAGGAAAGCCTACTCTGTAGATTAGAGTACATTAAACCCAGACATCATAGGACTTTAAATTTCCGATTCATAAATCTCAATCAAGAATGGTGATTGCCAGTCTAGGGAAAAGAAAAAGACGTAAGGACTTAATGTACATTTGTCTGGCTCATACCCCTTTCAGACACATGACCTGTGAATTTTGCAGACTTAGCAATCTGCAAATTCCTGGGTCTCTGCTCTAACCCTGGTAAAGAGCAGAATCGGTGGCCCAGGACATAAGCCCCGTACACGTGGTTTGTTTTTGCCTATTTTTGTATTCGGTTTTGCTTAAATAGTCAAAACTGTAATCGAAATTGAATCGGTTTTCAGCCACATTCCATCCTGATGCGTGGCCCTGTGGCATTGAAATCGAATAGAAAAATAGTCTGTGCTGGCAAGACTATATAGTACAGATCTGTACCATATTGTCTAAATAGAATGTGTACACTGCATCATGTGATTCAATCCCGATCAAATCGGGATTGAATAGAAAATGAATCACACCATGTGCACGGGGCTTTAGTCATGGGTAGAAACTCCCAAAGTGATATGTGTTCACATACATGGTTGAAAAGCTGTTGATCCAACAGGACAGTGATGGTGTTTGATCACTGCTGTTTCTGTGCTGTCTTGACAAAGGCCCGTTTAGGGCCAAAACGTCGACCTAAGAGTATGGATTTTATACGAATAAACTAATTTTTTGCATTGATCGGTGAGTGCCCTCCTCAGTGTTTATACGAATGCTGGACTTCTCTGTTATATTTGGATATTCCCCTTGGGATCTCTCTAATGGTGCACCCCACTATTGTACTCACTTCTGGATGTAAGTGCGGACTCAAAACGTATATATATATATATATATATATATATATAGTGTTCATTCTAGCACCCGCCAACTTTGAAAACCAATGTAGTTCCTCTTCCCTGCCTGGGGTGTCACTGCCTGCTGTGGTGTTTCTAGCAAAGGTCTGGTTTGCATATCAGTGCTGATATACAGACCACACTGTGTTGGAAGCATTTATACACAGATGGAGCCTTCTTCTACTAGCCTTCTCTGGTGAGCCATGGCTCACCAAGGCTTATTATCATCTATTGTTCTCAGCTACAATACAAAACATAGAATAATACAGCAGGGGATTAGCAGTGGACTAAGTTTGACAGCCCTGGTTCACTTAATCCTATTAAAGGGTTAGATGACCATGGCTCTCTCTCTATATATATAATTTATATATATATTTGTGTTGATTTGTCCAGCACTCTGGATGAGTGATATATATATATATATATATATATATATATATATATATATATATATATATATATATATATATATATATATATAATTGCCTATGTGAGTTCCCAACAGAGGCAAAGTTACAATTGCGGAACAGAGAGGCAGCACTCCACGGACTTGCAGATTGGTGTATTAAATCATATTGTTAATTCCATACATACTAATGATGACAGCGTTTCAAGGTCATATAGGCATTTTCATCAGATTGATGTGACATATGAAAGTGATAGAAAGAAAAGTGCATTTTTCTTTCTATCATTTTCATGTGACATTGACCTGATGAAAAGGCCTATACGGCCTACGAAAACATTGTCGTCAATTGTATGTATGGGTTTATGGGTTTAACAATATAATTTAATACATCTATCTACAAGTCCGTGGAGTGCCGTCTCTCTGTTCCATAATTGTAGACTATTCTCTTTTGTGAACTCGTGTGTGTGTGTGTGTATATATATATATATATCCCAAAACAAACAGACAGCGGCACTCGTAGGACTTTTCAATACGTGTATTAAGGCCTTAACGAAAATGCAAAAAAACTATGTTTCGGGGCAATTACACCCCTTTTTCAAGGTGAAAGTGTGATACATTTGATTACTGGGGTGTAAATCATATCATCAGTCAGACAGCAGGACTAATGATACGATTTACATCCCAGTAATCGAATGTACCACTGAATATTAACTTTGTGAAGACATCAGTTAAGTTGTCTAATTATGTTCTTAATTTCTGATTGCTATTGAAGGTACAACATGTTATATGACATTATGCTTTGATATAGTTCAAACTGATTTACCCCATGGTATATTTCATACCCAGCTTTTTAATCGTCTGAAAGAACTAGCTGTTTATCCAATTGATCCTTGGTTACCCCCTGAAGAAGTCCCCATGGGATGAAACTCTTATGGTTATTTCAGGCAAATATTGGCCAAAGGTTGGATCAAGTATCAAAATCCTATGTGAAACCACCTATTTATACTGCTGTTCAGAATAAATATATTTTATTTTTTACCACTGTGTATATTTCTCTGGTGAAACACCTACAAGCGCACCTCTATACTTTTTTTATTTTTTATCTCTATTCCCCGTACCTCTATTAACAGCAAGGTTCTATAGAAGTGCAGCTACCCAAACAGCGCAGGAAAAGGACACAACCCCCTATATTTTGTGATTTTATATATATATATATATATATATATATATATATTATATATTTTTTTTTTAAGTAATTGCAAGAAATAATTAATTTGCATCTCTTGAACTGAACGCTGTTTGTAAAAAAGATATACAGAATGCAAACTGCCCAATACAGCTAGAGTCCTGTCAGCATCATAGATCAAAATAACAAAAGTGACACTGTACTTGGAAATGATAAATAAATCCATAGAAGTCACCAAATAATATGGAAAAAAATCCAAAACGTATGCACTGCTCACTATGCCATGGCACAAGACTAAAATGCTCTGCAGGTAAATCCATGTTGTAGTTATATAAAATATTAATAATAACAATTATTATTATTATCCTGCCTTTAGGTGAACAGTATGTATTGTAAGAGAACCTTTGATTGTTGACTCTGTGGGGGGACTCAAGGCCTTAAAACCTACTTTAGTTCATACTGGGAACTTAACATATGCCTAATGATAATAATACGCTAAAATAAAATTGCTTGCCTACCTACAGGGTGAGATTCAGCATTAGACACTTTAGACTTGTGGCTACAGTTATATCTTTTTATATATTATGCATATATATATATATATATATATATATATTATACTGTATGCAGTCAACAATGTCTAGATCGACAGTCACTTAATAGTCGGCAGTGACTAGGTCGCTACCTAAGAGGGCCGATATACCCTAGGTCAACACTGACAGAAGATTGACATAGACATGGTTGAATTAGTTCAACATGAGCTTTTACGAAATTTTTGTTATTTTTTAAAGGTGGTTTTTCATACTTTACTATCCAAGTGGGCATAGAGTGAGAATATAATAGTGTGCTGAGCACAGCAAGACACCGTGCCCGAAGCATGGCAGGCGCAGCGAGCCATGCGATGGGACGCGGTACACTTATATGGTGTCTATGTCAACAACGGTAATCATAGACAACCATAAATTTGAAAAACTCATGTCGACCTTATTCAAGTGGACCATGTCCATGTCAACCTAAGCTTGTGTCAACGCCCAGCTTCCGACAGAATTTAAGGCATATTACGACAAAACAGATCCGACTTAAAAAAAAGTCAGATCTTTTTTTGTCGGAAACGGCCGTGGGTTGCCGAAATCACGGGTGCTTTCCGACAATCAGAAGCCATTTTCACCAACACACCCACTTTCACGCACACTCGACAGCTAGAACATTGAGGGGTAGATTTATTATGCTCGGTGAAGTGATAAAGTGTCTGGTTTTTATCACCGGCCAATCAGCTCCTACCTGTCATTTTTCAAACCAAGCCTGTAACCTCACAGTTATTAGCTGATTGGCCGGTGATAAAAACCCAGACACTTTATCACTTCACCAAGCTTAATAAATCTGCCCCTGAATTCTGTCTATCGAGTTAGAGTTGAGCAAAACGGCCCAGGATTCCGAATGTCTGAATGTCTGGATTTTCCAACAGTCGGAATCCTGGCTTGAATACCCCTCATAATAGAAGTAGAAGAAAATCAAATGCTATTTCTCCTTCTCAAAGGAAAATTATGCTGGACAAATACAGTATTCCATGAAGACCAGATAGACATTTTAGAAAACCCTTTTACAGATACTTATAGCACATATATAGACATGCATGTGTTCTGTGGTTGTATATTGTGTCTACTGCTCTTAGGTGTGCTTAGACTTACTTGGGAAGCTGATGTCTCTTTGGCAATAGCATTTATGTATGTATGTATGTATGTATGTATGTACAGTATGTATGTATGTATGTATGTATGTAATTGACATACATTGGTTTTATTCTTTTGATAAATGAATCTGTTATAGATCAAGAAATGTTTACACTGATGAGTTCCATTTCCACATGCTTAACTACATTTTGCAATGTCAACATACTATGTTATTTAGTTGATTTATGATAAAAAATACAAATGTTACTTCTTATTCGGTTTTGTGAAAGGACAACTGTGACACTTATTGCACACATCCACAGAGCTGAAGAATGCAGTGTCTAACAAAGTACAGTATATATTATTATTTGTTATATATATATATATATATATATATATATATATAATGTTTAACTTATAGAAGAAATATAATATTTTTTTACACAACATTCTTTATTTGAATTTATATACCAAATTTGAGCAACGCTGGCATTTTTAGCAGATATTTTGCCCATCTCTCACAGAGATGTTGGCACCCAAATGGTTAAATAAAGAAGGGGCACTCATTACACATCCAGAGGGCACTGAGGTATTGCTGCACAGTGAATCTTTTCTTCTTCTTCTTCTTATCTTTATTGTATCTATATATTTATTTATTTATTTACAGTTTCTTATATAGAGCCGCATATTCCATTGTGCTTTCTTTCTTCAAAGATCCAGATTTACAGAAAATACAGTTGTCACTCACCAGTAGAGCAGAGGGCTGTCCAGAGTTAATAAAGTTTATTAAAACTTCATATAACAGAAAAGAACAGCAACTAGAGAGACCACATGCCACTCCATTACAGTATTTAGTAATCCTTCTCATAAACCCAACTGGAGAACCACCTTTATAAAACATTTTTCAAAGTGTCTATAAAGTGCCAAAAAGTGCCAACAGTGCTTATAAAATAAGATTGCACATATGTTACATGTGTTGCTACTTAGAATGTACATGATGTTGGTTTATTTTAGGGCATGTTCCATAGGGCACATGTATTGTATATAGTAAGAGCAACATATGTTGGATTTATTGATT